>NC_057799.1:353522731-353822731 GCF_018294505.1 Triticum aestivum
AAGCGTTTACTAGTTATTTCTTTCGCAAAAGTGATGAAGATCTTAAAATGATTGGTGTTTCTTCTATTGATTCCTTGTTTAGTAAAGTTAAGATTGATGAAAAAGGGACTGGAGAAGAGTCAACTTTAGGTAGACGGCGTCCCAATATTTCGGAGGGTGAAAATCTTGTTGAGAAAATTTATGAAAGTGGGTTTGGAGAGGTTAAAACTTTAACTAGTGATGTGCCCACTCTTTTGGATTACAAAGACTTTAATTATGATAGTTCATTGTATCTCTTTGTTGCAATCCATGATAAATTCACCACATGCTTATGCACATAATAAGGCTTTTACTAAACATATTGTTGATGCCATGATGAAAGCTCTTGAAGAAAAATTGGAATTAGAAGTTTCAATTCCTAGAAAATTGCATGATGAATGGGAACCTACTATAAAATTCAAGATAAAAAATTATGAGTGTTTTGCTTTGTGTGACTTGGGTGCTGGTGTTTCTACAATTCCGAACTCTTTATGTGATGTGCTTGGTCTTACTAATCTTGAAGAATGTTCTTTGAATTTGCACTTGGCGGATTCTACTATTAAAAAGCCTATGGGAAGAATTAATGATGTTATTCTTGCAAATAGGAATTATGTGCCCATATATTTTATTGTTCTTGATATTGATTGCAATCCGTCTTGTCCAATTATTCTTGGTAGACCCTTTTTTACGCACTATCGGTGCCATGATTGATATGAAAGAAGGCAATATTAAGTTCCAATTTCCTTTGAGGAAGGGTATGGAACACTTTCCTCGAACTATAATTAATCCACCTGATGAATCAATCACGAGGGCATCTTATGGATCTCGAACCAAAGATGACAAAACTTAGATCCTTGCTTTATGCCTAGCTAAGGGCGTAAAACTATAACGCTTGTTGGGAGGAAACCCAATGAATAAATTTATTTTTGCTTTTTGCTTTCTGTTCTTGAGTGTTCGCACAATTATGCTACTGTTATGATTGTGTTTTTTGTGTTTTAATTAGTCTTTGTGCCAAGTAGAACCGATAGGATCTTCTTGGGTGATAGTTGTTTGATCTTGCTGAAAAAGACAGAAACTTTGCGCTCACAAAAATAATTCTCATTTTTTATCAGAAAGTGCTTTTGCCCTGATTCTTTTTGTAGAAGGTTAATATACAAATTTCTCAGGTCGTCCTATTTTTTCAGAATTTTTGGAGTTCCAGAAGTTTTCGTCTAAGTCAGATTGCTACAGACTGTTCTGTTTTGACAGATTCTGTTTTCTTTGTGTTGTGTGCTTATTTTGATGGCTCTATGGTTTTCTTTGATGAGTTTTTGCCATAGAAAAGTTTGAATAGAGTAGATATAATACAAAAACAAAATATGAATTGGTTTGATACAGTACTTATAGTAGTGGTTTGCTTTCTTACACTAACGGATCTCACGAAGGTTTTGTTGAGTTTTGTGTGATTGAAGTTTTTCAAGTTTTGGGTTAACTTACGATGGATGAAGGAAGGATAGAAGAGCCTAAGCTTGGGGATGCCCCGGCATCCCAAGATATTATCCAAAAATGAGCAACCAACTAAGCTTGGGGATGCCCCCGATTGGCATCCCCTCTTTCTTCTAACGACCATCTGTATTTTACTCGAAACTATATTTTTATTCGTCACATGATATGTGTTTTGCTTGGAGCGTCTTGTATGATATGAATCTTTGCTTGTTTTATTTTGTGTTTTAAGTCATCAATCCTTGCTGGACACACCTATTTGAGAGAGCCAAAATTATTTCATTACTTGTTAGAATTGCTCTCTATGCTTCACTTAAATTTTTATGAGCAATGGACTTGCTCTAGTGCTTCACTTATATATTTTTTAGCACGGTGTGCTTAGCATTTTTGAAGAAATGCTCTCTTGCTTCACTTAGATTTATTTGAGAGTTAGTAAAATTTTCAAGAAATTCTCTCTTGCTTCACTTAAATTAATTCGAGAGAAAGAAAGAAAAATATGCTCATGATCTTCACTTATATTTGTTTGAGCTTATGAAAAGCAACACATAAAAATTAGTCCCAAAGTGATAGATATCCAAGAAGGATATAATAAAAACTTTCATGAAGTTCATTGGACAAGATAAACTTGATTCTTAGTAATAGTTTTGAGATATGATGATGTCATATGTGAGTTATGTTGGTGAGTAATTATGCTTTAGTAAGAATATTGGTGTTAAGGTTTGTGATTCCCTATGCAAGTACGAAAGTCAATAGTCATGCAATGAAATTATATCCTACTTGTGGTGCATTATTCGGTGTTACTTATGCTTAATGCTTGCTTACGAGATTATCTGTTTCTTGGTTGGTCGCTTCTCAATCTTTTGCTAGCCTTCAATTTGCACTAAGTATGATCTCTACGTGTGCATCCAAAACCCTTAAACCAGTTTTGCCACATGAGTCCACTATATCTACCTATATGCGTCATTCTTTTGCCGTTCTAAGCAAATTTGTATGTGCCATCTCTAATTTTCAAAATAAACTTCTCTTTTGTGTGTTTGTTTCACTCGCGGAGTGGTGAGGGGTGGCTAATATTTTACATGCTAGATGTGTTATTCTCACGATGAGTGTTTATTCACTTGTCATTGCACGAGAGTAAGGCAAAGGTATTAGGGATGCCCAGTCCCGAAATGTAAAAAAAATGAATTTACTTTATGTTGTCAAATAATAAATTCCTTGGAAAGTGTTGGTATGGAGGGCAACCGTGGTTACGGCTAGCCATGGAAAGTGAAAGTATGGTGGAAAAAGGAATAAACTTTATTTTCTGTTTGGGAACCGCCTATGATATATCTAGCATGGAAAGTGTTGGGAACTCTAAGTCATTTTCGTTGGTGGGATGGATACACCTCCCAAAATGTTTTTACCTCTAAGTTTTTCGCTTTGAGCTCTAGCACCTCTACAAATCCCTACTTCCCTCTACGAAGGGCCTTTCTTTTACTTTATGCAATTTTTATTTTTGAATTTGAGTCTCCATCTTCTCTTATAAAAGCACCAACTAGGAGGCAATATGATCGTACTTAAGTATTGGGTGTACCTAATATTCGAGTGTGTTTCATGAATGGATCAATGGTTGAGCATGATAGGCTAGGGATAACTTATTTTAGCGTTAATATTTTGAAAGACATGGTTGCTTGTTGATATGCTTGAGTATCTAAATTATCATGTCAAAACTAGACTATTGCTTTGAACAACTAAAAGTCCAAATGTCCATGCTATAAAGAAAAGAAATATGATATGACATGTTAGGCAGCATTCCACATCAAAAATTATGTTTTATCACTTACCTACTCGAGGACGAGGAGTTAAGCTTGGGGATGTTGATACGTCTCCAACGTATCTATAATTTTTGATTGTTCCATGCTGTTATATTATCAATCTTGGATGTTTTACAATCATTTATAGTCATTTTATATCATTTTTGGTGCTAACCTATTGACATAGTGCCAAGTGCCAGTTGCTGTTTTTTTCCATGTTTTTTACATCGCAGAAAATCAATATCAAACGGAGTCCAAATGCCCCGAAACTTTACAGAGAATTTTTATGGGCCAGAAGGAGCACAACGGGCCCTGGCTGCGCCTGGGGGGTGCCCTGAGGGGGACACAACCCACCAGGGCATGCCAGGAGGCCCAGGCGTGCCCTAGCGGGTTGTGCCCACCTCGGGTGCCCCCCGGACCGCCTCTTTGCTCTATAAACACCCCAATATTCCAGAAACCCTAGGCAAGTCGACGAAATATTCATCCAGCCGCCGCGGAGTCCAGAACCACCAGATCCAATCTAGACACCATCTCGGATGGGGTTCACCACCTCCATTGGTGCCTCTCTGATGGTGCTTGAGTAGTTCTTTGTAGACCTTCGGGTCCGTAGTTAGTAGCTAGATGGCTTTCTCTCTCTCTCTCTCTCGCTGGATTCTCAATACAATGGTCTCTTGGAGATCCATATGATGTAACTCTTTTTGTGGTGTGTTTGTTGGGATCTGATGAACCTTGAGTTTATGATCAGTTATATCTTTTTATATCCATGAAAGTTATTTGAGTTTCTTTGATCTCTTATATGCATGATTGCTTATAGCCTCGTATTTCTGCTCCGATATTTGGGTTTTGTTTGGCCAACTTGATCTGTTTATCTTGCAATGGGAAGAGGTGCTTTGTAGTGGGTTCGATCTTACGGTGCTTGATCCCAGTGACAGAAAGGGAAACAACACGTATGTAGCGTTGCTACTAAGGATAAAACGATGGGGTCTATCTCTACATAGATAGATCTTGTCTACATCATGTCATCGTTCTTATTGCATTACTCCGTTTCTCCATGAACTTAATACACTAGATGCAGGCAGGAGTCGGTCTACTAATCTTGGACGTGATGCCTATATAATGATCATTGCCTGGATATCGTCATAATTATTTGAAGTTCGATCAATTGCCCAACAGTAATTTGTTTACCCACCGTTTGCTATTTTTCTCGAGAGAAGCCACTAGTGAAACCTACGGCCCCCGGGTCTTCTTTCCCATATATTTGCCTTTGCGATCTACTTTCCTCTTGCATTTATTTTCAGATCTATTAAACCAAAAATACAAAAATACCTTGCTCCAATTTTTCCTTATTTATTTTATTTGGCGCTCGATCTATCAATTTACTACAAAATTATCTTATGTCTGTTTGCCTATCTTCAGGCGTCGTACCCCGGAAGGGATTGACAACCCCTTTAACACGTCGGGTTACGAGGATTTGTTATCTGTGTGCAGGGGCTGTTTACGTTGTGTTGCTTGGTTCTCCTACTGGTTTGATAACCTTGGTTTCATATCTGAGGGAAATACCTACCGCCGCTGTGCTGCATCATCCCTTCCTCTTTGGGGAAATACCGACGTAGCTTCAAGCGACATCAGTAGCGGAGTAGTTTGATAGCAAGGTAATATGTAACGAGCAAGTGACGATAGTAGTAACAAAAGTGCAGCAAGGTAGCCCAATCCTTTTGAGGCAAAGGATAGGTCAAAACTGTCTCTTATGATAAGCAAAGTGTTCTTGAGGGCACACGGGAATTTCATCTGGTCACTTTCATCATGTTGGTTCGATTTGTGTTCGGTACTTTGATAATTTGATATGTGGGTGGACCGGTGCTTAGGTGTTGTTATTACTATAACAAACCTCCTACTTATAACCCTTCCGCAAGCATCCGCAACTACGAGAAAAGTATTAAGAATAAATTCTAACCATAGCATTAAACTTTTGAATCCAATCGGTCCCTTACGGAATAGCGCATAAACTGGGGTTTAAGCTTCTGTCACTCTCACAACCCATCATCTAATTGCTACTCCACAATGCGTTCCCTTAGGCCCAAATATGGTGAAGTGTCATGTAGCTGACGTTCACATGACACCACTAAGGAAATCACAACATACATACTATCAAAATATCGAACACATATCAAGTTCACATGATTACTTGCAACATGATTTCTCCCGTGACCTCAAGAACAAAAGTAACTACTCACAAATGATAATCATGCTCAAGATCAGAGGGGTATCAAATAGCATGTTGGATCGGAACATATAATCTTCCACCAAATAAACCATATAGTAATCAACTACAAGATGTAATCAACACTACTAGTCACCCACAAGCACCAATCTATAGTTTTGGTAACAAGATTGAACACAACAGATAAACTAGGGTTTGAGATGAGATGGTGATGTTGAAGATGTTGATGGAGATTTCCCTCCCCAAGATGGGAGAGTTGTTTGTGATGATGATGACGATGATTTCCCCCTCCGGGAGGGAAGTTCCCTGGCGAAATCGCTCCGCCGGAGGGCAAAAGTGCTCCTGCCCAAGTTCCGCCTCGAGACGGTGGCGCTCCGTCCCGAAAGTCCTCTCCTCTTTTTTTTAGGTCAAAATGACCTATATACCAGAAGATGGGCACCGGAGGTGGGCCTGGGTGAGCACAACCCACCAGGGCGCGCCTGGGCTCCCTGGCGGGCCTAGGTGGGTTGTGCCCACCTAGTGGGCCCCCTCTGGTAGTTATTTGCTCCAATATTCCTCAAATATTCCATAAAAAATCTCCGTGAAGTTTCAGCACATTCAGAGTTGTGCAAAATAGGTAGCCTGACGTAGCTTTTCCAGGTCCAGATTTCCAGTTGCCGGAATTCTCCCTCTTTGTGTATACCTTGCATATTATGAGAGAAAAGGCATTAGAATTACTCCAAAAAAGCATTATTATGGATAAAAACATTATAAATAACAGTAAGAAAACATGATGCAAAATGGACGTATCAGTCCTTGATGCACCGCTAGGTGCAAGGCCTGCTGCTGGAGCAACTGCTGACGTTGTGAACGTCTGGCAAGCTAAATCTGATAACTACTCGATAGTTCAGTGTGCCATGCTTTACGGCTTAGAATCGGGACTTCAAAGACGTTTTGAACGTCATGGAGCATATATGAGATGTTCCAGGAGTTCAAGTTAATATTCCAAGCAAATGCCCGAGTTGAGAGATATGAAGTCTCGAACAAGTTCTATAGCTGCATGATGGAGGAAAATAGTTATGTCAGCGAACACATACTCGAAATGTCTGGATACCATAACCACTTGACTTAGCTGGGAGTTAATCTTTCGGATGAAAGTGTCATTGACAAAGTTCTTCAATCACTGCCACCAAGCTATAAAGGCTTTGTGATGAACTATAATATGCAAGGGATGAACAAGACGATTCCCGAGCTCTTTGCAATGCTCAGGGCTGCGGAGGTAGAAATCAAGAAGGAGCATCAAGTGTTGATGTTTAACAAGACCACTAGTTTCAAGAAAAAGGGCAAATGAAAGAAGGGGAACTTCAAGAAGAATAGCAAGCAAATTTTTGCTCCCGGGAAGAAGCCCAAGCCTGGACCTAAGCCTGAAACTGAGTGCTTCTACTGCAAAGGGACTGGTCAATGGAAGCGGAACTGCCCCA
Organism: Triticum aestivum; assembly: GCF_018294505.1. Classification (NCBI taxonomy): domain Eukaryota; kingdom Viridiplantae; phylum Streptophyta; class Magnoliopsida; order Poales; family Poaceae; genus Triticum; species Triticum aestivum. The sequence continues at coordinate 353,529,703 of NC_057799.1, forward strand.
AGTATTTGGCGGATAAGAAGGATGGCAAAGTGAAAGGTATATTTGATATACATGTTATTGATGTGTACCTTACTAATGCTCATAGTAGCGCCTGGGTATTTGATATTGGTTCTATTGCTCATATTTGCAACTCGAAACAGGGGCTATGGATTAAACGAATGGCTAAGGACGAGGTGACGATGCGCGTCGGAAATGGTTCCAAGGTCGATGTGATCGCCGTCGGCACACTACCTCTACATCTACCTTCGGGATTAGTTTTAGACCTGAATAATTGTTATTTGGTGCCAGCGTTGAGCATGAACATTATATCTGGATCTTGTTTGATGCGAGACGGTTATTCATTTAAATCAGAGAATAATGGTTGTTCTATTTATATGAGTAATATCTTTTATGGTCATGCACCCTTGATGAGTGGTCTATTTTTGTTGAATCTCGATCTTGGTGATATACATATTCATAATATTGATGCCAAAAGATGCAAAGTTAATAATGATAGTGCAACATATTTGTGGCACTGCCGTTTAGGTCATATTGGTGTAAAGCGCATGAAGAAACTCCATGCGGATGGGCTTTTGGAATCACTTGATTATGAATCACTTGATGCTTGCGAACCATGCCTCATGGGCAAGATGAAGACTCCGTTCTCCGGAACAATGGAGTGAGCCACTAACTTATTGGAAATATACATACTGATGTATGCGGTCGGATGAGTCTTGAGGCGTGCGGCAGGTATCGTTATTTTCTGACCTTCACAGATGATTTGAGCAGATATGGTAATATCTACTTGATGAACACACAAGTCTGAAACATTTGAAAAGTTCAAAGAATTTTAGAGTGAAGTGGAAAATCATCGTAACAAGAAAATAAAGTTTCTACGATCTGATCGGGGAGGCGAATATTTGAGTTACGAGTTTGGTCATCATTTAAAACAATGTGGAATAGTTTCACAACTCGCGCCACCTGGAACACCACAGCGTAATGGTGTGTCCGAACTTCGCAACCGTACTTTATTAGATATGGTGCGATCTATGATGTCTCTTATCGATTTACCACTATCGTTTTGCGGTTATGCATTAGAGACAGCTGCATTCACGTACCTGAAAAGGACTAAGGATATGTTTCTCGTTTATGGGGGTGACAAAGAGCTCGTCGTAAATGGTTATGTCGATGCTAGCTTTGACACTGATCTGGATGACTCTAAGTCACAAACCGGATACGTATTTATATTGAATGGTGGAGCTGTCAGTTGGTGCAGTTCCAAGCAAAGTGTCGTGGCGGGATCTACGTGTGAAGCGGAGTACATAGCTGCTTCGGAAGAAGCAAATGAAGGAGTCTGGATGAAGGAGTTCATATCCGGTCTAGGTGTAATACCTAGTGCATCGGGTCCAACGAAAATCTTTTGTGACGATACTGGAGCAATTGCCTTAGCGAAGGAATCCAGATTTCACAAGAGAACCAAACACATCAAGAGACGCTTCAACTCCATTCGTGATCAAGTCAAGGAGGGAGACATAGAGATTTGCAAAATACATATGGATCTGAATGTTACAGACCCGTTAACTATGCCTCTTCCACGAGCAAAACATGATCAGCACCAAGGCTCCATGGGTGTTAGAATCATTACAATGTAATCTAGATTATTGACTCTAGTGCAAGTGGGAAACAGAAGGAAATATGCCCTAGAGGCAATAATAAAGTAGTTATTTATATTTCCTTATATCATGATAAATGTTCATTATTCATGCTAGAATTGTATTAATCGGAAACTTGATACATGTGTGAATACATAGACAAAACAAGGTGTCGCTAGTATGCCTCTACTTCACTAGCTCGTTAATCAAAGATGGTTAAGTTTCCTTACCATAGACATGTGTTGTCATTTGATGAACGGGATCACATCATTAGGAGAATGATGTGATGGACAAGACCCACTCGTTAGCTTAGCATAATGATTGTTAAGTTTTATTGCTATTGCTTTCTTCATGGCTTATACATATTCCTCGGACTATGAGATTATGCAACTCTAGAATACCGGAGGAACACCTTGTGTGCTATCAAACGTCACAACGTAACTGGGTGATCATAAAGATGCTCTACAGGTATCTCCGATGGTGTTTGTTGGGTTGGCATAGATCGGGATTAGGATTTGTCACTCCAAGTATCAAAGAGGTATCTGGGCCCTCTCGGTAATGCACATCACTATGAGCCTTGCAAGCAATGTGACTAATGAGTTAGTTGCAGGATGATGCATTACGGAATGAGTAAAGAGACTTGCCGGTAACGAGATTGAACTAGGTATGAAGATACCGACGATCGAATCTCGGGCAAGTAACATACTGATGACAAAGGGAATGACGTATGTTGTCATTGTGGTTTGACCGATAAAGATCTTCGTAGAATATGTAGGAACCAATGTGAGCATCCAGGTTCCGCTGTTGGTTATTGATCGGAGATGTGTCTCGGTCATGTCTACATAGTTCTCGAACCCGTAGGGTCCGCACGCTTAACGTTTGATGACAATTTGTATTATGAGTTATGTGTTTTGGTGACCGAAGGTTATTCGGAGTCCCGAATGAGATCACGGACATGGTGAGGAGTCTCGAAATGGTCGAGAGGTAAAGATTGATATGTTGGACGACAGTATTCGGAAAACAGAAGTGTTTCGGAATGTATCGAGTACATATCGGAGTACCGGGGGGGTTACCGGAACCCCCGGGGAAAAGATATGGGCCATATGGGCCATAGAGGGGAAGGGAGGCAGCCCACAAGGGGGTGCCCCCCCCCCATGGGGAGTTCTAATTGGACAAGGGGAGGGGGTGCGGGCCCCCTTTCCTTCTCCTCCTCCTACTCCTTCCCCCTTTCCCCTTCAGGTAAAAGGAAAGGGGGGGGCGAATTGGACTAGGGGTCCAAGTGGGACTCCTCCCACTTGGCGCGCCCTAGGCCGGCCTCCTCCCCTCTCCCTCCTTTATATACGGGGGCGGGGGCACCTCTAAGCACATCAATTGTTTCTTAGCCGTGTGCGGTGCCCCCCTCCACCGTTTACTCCTTCGGTCATATTGTCGTAGTGCTTAGGCGAAGCCCTGCGCCGATCACATCACCATCACCGTCACCACGCCGTCGTGCTGACGAAACTCTCCCTTGACACTTTGCTGGATCAAGAGTTCGTGGGACGTCATCGAGCAGAACGTGTGCAGAACTCGGAGGTGTCGTACATTTGGTGCTTGATCGGTTGAATCTAGAAGACATTCATCTATATCAACCGCGTTAAGCTAACGCTTCCGCTTTCGGTCTATGAGTGTACGTGGACACAGTCTCCCCCTCTCGTTCATATGCATCTCCTAGATAGATCTTGCGTGATCGTAGGATTTTTTTTTAAATTGCATGCTATGTTCCCCAACAGCGCCTGGGACTGCGAAGCAAAACTGGTATGAAGAGCCGTCCACGCGTCCCGAGACATAGCGGCAAAGATGAACAACGACGAGACTCCCTTCATGAGAGAGGACTAGATAGTAGATAGGATGGCTTGATCTTGAGCCACCCACGCATGATGCCCTAGATGATATGGTGGGGGACATGGCAGAGTACCATCAACAAAGCCCTCCAAGTAGCGACTGCGAAGAAGCGGCAGCACCTGTGCGCGCCACGACAGATAGTTATCCGTCATGAGCTTCACCGGGATGAGGTGCGCGTAGTAGAACGGTGCAGTAGCGGCAACTTGATCCGACAGAGGCGGCGTGTAGTAGCCCTGATGTGGACCACCACCAGGCGCCGGCGAGATATGAACAAGCTCCGTCGAAGGAGCCGCAACCGACAGAGGATACGGTGCCGGGGAAGCACCATAGGATGGAGAAGATGCACCATAGAACGGCGAAATCGGAGGAGCCGGGTGGTACCCACCGTAGATCGTCGGTGCCGCGCTGTAGGGTGCCATAGCAGTCACAAGTACGTCGTAGGAATCCATGGGCGACGTGTTGTACGCGGCCGTGGTCGACGCATTGGACGCGGTCGAGGGCGGGGCGTCGTGCGCGGCTAGAGGCGACGAGTTGTACGCGGTTGGAGGCGGGGCACCGCAGGCGGCTGGAGGCGGGGCGTCGTATGCGACTGGAGGCGGGGCGCCGTACGCAGCCGCAGTCCACACGATGGAGGAGGCCGCGAGCCACGCGTCATCCACGCCCGCATGCAACGCGCGGGTGCATAGGTCTCCGCGGGTACATCCGTCAAGGAGTCGTTGACGACCGGCGATGGCGGGACATCACCGGATTGATTGGCGCCGACCAGGGAAATAGTGGCCAGGAGGCCAGGAACGGAGAGGCCGGGGCGGCGGCGACGGCGGCGACCGGGCCGGATGCCATCGGGGACAATCGGGGTCGAGGGCGATCGGGACAGACCAGAAGCGATCGAAACCTAAATTGATACCACGTAAAAGCTAGGGTTTGGGAAACTGCACGACACCCAATACGGGTGTGGCTATCTCATATATATAAGGGTACACAATGTGTACAAATACAAGATACAGGGGTATACACAGAAACTACGTATAAACATTATCTAACATCCAGCACCGTGGGAGTTACAACAAACTATGTCACCCACGCACCACATTATCTAAGAGCATCTATAGTCGGACGCCTCAAACCTGCCTCATACACCCGGACGGGTTGCCCGGTCACTGCCCAGTCACGTTTTTATGACCCAAACGACCCCCTCAAATGGGCATCAAACGGCCGGGCTGACAGGCACCCCTCGTATCCAGCCCAAATATGGGGGCGCCCGGGCACACCCGCCACGTAGGACTGACGAAGGGGTCCCACACGGACTCACCCAGAAACCTGGCAGTCCGACGGACGCCTCCTCCATCGCCGCGGTGTGAACGCCACGTGGCGCCGCTCCGGATCGCCGCCCGAGAGCAAATCTGCCTATTTAACCCGGCCACAGTCCCCTGATGCCTACTATGCAACTTTATTCTTGTAGACACGTGTTGGGCCTCCAAGCGCAGAGTTTTGTAGGACAGTAGCAATTTTCCCTCAAGTGGATGACCTAAGCGAAAGGATCGATATAGTTGACTAGAGGGGGGGTGAATAGGCAACTAACAATTTTTAGCTTTTCTTTACCAATTTAAACTTTGCATCAAAGTAGGTTGTCTAGATATGCAACTAGGTGAACAACCTATATGATGCATCAACAACAAGCACACAAGCAAGCAAGGGATATAACACAAATAAGCTTGCACAAGTAAAGGCACAAGATAACCAAGAGTGGAGCCGGTGAATACGAGGATGTGTTACCGAAGTTCCTTCCTTTTGAGGGGAAGTACGTCTCCGTTGGAGCGGTGTGGAGGCACAATGCTCCCCAAGAAGCCACTAGGGCCACCGTATTCTCCTCAGGCCCTCACACAATGCGAGATGTCGTGATTCCACTATTGGTGCCCTTGAAGGCGGCGACCGGACCTTTACAAACAAGGTTGGGGCTCTCTCCACAACTGAATTGGAGGCTCCCAACGAAACCATGGAGCTTCACCACAATGGAATGTGGCTCCGAGGTGACCTCAACCGTCTAGGGTGCTCAAACACCCAAGAGTAACAAAATCCACAAAAGAAAGTATGGGGAAGCAAATATCCTTTGGTGGAAGTGTAGATCTAGGTCTCCTCCTTCAATCCCTAGCAAATCAACAAGTTTGAGTGGCTAGAGAGAGAGATCAGGCAAGAGATCTTGAGTGGCATTAATGGTGGAGTGAGAGAGGTAAGAGGTGAGCGTGGTAGGTGGAAGAACCACCCTTATATAGCAAACCCTAAAATCCAACCGTTACTGCGATTTCTGCACTGCAGTGGTACAACCGCTCCTTGTCCCGGTACAACCGGGACTCACGGTTTACCAGCAGAACCCTACCAGGCGGTACAACCGGGCGAGCAGGCGGTAGTACCGGTCCATGAGAACAACCGGAACAACCGCCCAGCCACCGCTCAACCACCGCATTGAAACAGTAGGGTGTCACCCCTGAGTGTGGTAGTCGAGCGGTACACGACCGGTGCAACTGCCTGGCCTTGGGCGCTTGGTCAGCGAAGTCCCGAGCGGTAGAACCGCTCGGGGCACCGGTGGTACCGGTATGGGAGGCACAACCGGACCAACCGGGCCACCACCGCCCAAGTACCGCATCAAAACATAAGTTTGTCCGGTTGTTGAGCGGTACTAGGCTGGAACAACCGCCGCTGTCATTGTAGAGCATGGTGGCGGTACCACCGCCCGGGAGCAGCGGTACAACCGCTCGTTCAAGATTGGGTAAGTGCCATGGGCCAGCGGTACAACCGCTCGCGCGAGCGGTACAACCGCTGGGAAAGCTCAGCAAGTAGCAGGAAAGAAGGGAAGCTCTCTCTCCCAAAAATAAAGAAGGCAAGAGAGGGGTGTGGCAAGTGTGTACGTGAAAAGATTCCCCAACACCTTCCAATGTGGATTCCCTCTTGATAGTACGGGTTCCCTACGACCAAAGAGATAAAAGCATAGAAACCTCGTCTTCGATCTTTTCCTTTCGGAGAGAATGGCTAACCGATGTAAGCCTAATCACCGAGAACCTAAAGCACTTAGCACACGATTAGACCAACAAAGGGTTGTCATCATCATCCAAAACACAAAGTAGGGAAATGCCCTTACAATCTCCCCCTTTTTGGTGGATGATGACAACAACATGATTTGCAAGAGAGAAGTCTAGAAAATATAGACGGGACTCCCCCTAGATGTGTGCCCCAATTTGAGATTGCTATTGGAGTGCAAGAACACACATTAAGGACGAGACCCCCCCTAGATTTTATAGACTCGCCACTCCTACTAGACATGCGAAGATAAGCAATAAGCACATAATAGGAAGGTAAGGACTATAACGGATAAAACAACAATATTAACGACAATAATGATAGATAGATAGATAAGCGCATGTCTCACACCATGCAAGTCGAGATAAGCAACAAGGTCCACAAACTAAAGTTCCACACGACACGAACGAACAAAACACAAAAACACAAACCCAAGCAAAGCAAATCCGATGCAAATCCTAAGACCTAATAGAACTCTCTCCCCCTTTGGCATCAAGACACCAAAAAGGAAAAGAGCGAAACTAGCGCCCCAGAGCTCAGTCGTCCTCCTCTGACTCTTCGGTAGCATCTGGATCCTCATCATCATCAAACTCGTCATCATCGTCCCGATCTGCGTCCTCCATGATGTCATCATCAGCAGCAAAGGAGGTGGAGGGCTGGCGAGGAGCCTCATCATCAGACCACGTGTTGTGCGTAGAGATCCATCGCTCCTCCGGTGTGATGCTCTTCTCAGAACCACTCTGAATAGGCATGTTGAGGTGCTTCATCATCGCAATCTAAGGACGCCGGGCATGCTTCTCAATGACATGGGCCTCATACATCCTCTTCTGAATGTCAGTCTGGAGGCAGAAAGTCTTCTTCACCTTGGCAGCGAGCTTGGTCACCCAAGAGGGCTTCGTCCCTAGCTCCATCTCAAAGTCCTCATCCTCTGAAGTGGCATAAACATCCTCGGGATCATTCGCAAGAAAGTGAGGCTCGGCATGCTTCTTCTTCTTGAGTAGCTTGACCTCATGAACCGTGAGATTATCTGGAGAAGTGAGACGCTCTCCAGGACGACGAACATCCCAAACTGAGTTCAGAAAGCACATGACAAATGGAGCATAAATGGGGACCTTTCGGTAGATGACCATGTTGTACATCTTGTGCCACAGCCAGTTGGACACATCAAACGTTGCGCCAGATTCCACCTTGGTCTTCATAGCAACCATCAAGTCAACAAGGTAGCCATGAATTTCATCTTGATTGCCCACATTGGGCAGAAGCACATTGCGAAACACTCTATGCATGATGTCATGGACCTTCACCAAATCCTTGGATTCTCCAATAATACCACGACCCCGAATGTATAGAGGGGCAAGCTTCTCCTTAGGCATGGACTCGGGATGGTCGTGAGGACGAATGCCACCATTTCCCTCAATGCATGTGTCGTCATATCCAAGAGCATTGCAGAAAGCTCTCCAGGGTACTTGAAAGAGCTCATCACGGCACATGAACGTGAGTGTGCGAGCATCATCTTCTCCAAAATGAACAGTGGCATAGAACTGATGGATAAGCTGAACATCAAAGTCACAGTTCACCGACCTGAGCTTGACCAAATCGAATTCCTCACAGAGAGCCAAAGCCTCACCAAAATACTCCAAGCTGTTCCTCCAATGGTCAAAATCAATGGTCCACTGCTTGGCATACCTGTTCTTGTTGTGCTCAAAGAGTTCATGAACAATCCGCACTTGCATCTCATTCCGGAACTGAACGGTGGTCCAACGAGGTGCAATGGGAACCACGTAAGGATTCTTTGAGCGAAAGGCCTCCCAATCCTTGGCTTTCCAGCGGTGCAAGGGCATAACCACACGTTGCTTAGCAGTGGCAGACTTCTCATGGCGAGTGGGCATGGTGGGAATCACAACCTCTTCTTCTTCATCAGACACAGTCGGACGTGGGCATCTCCGAGCCCTCTTCTTGGTCTTGCGAGGAGTAGAGCGAGAACCAGAGCCACCTGAACACACACACACAAGGAGAACACAAGAACCCAGTAAAGATGAGAGGATTGCACACACGAGCAGAGGAATAGATAGATTGTAGAAACAGAGAAGACAGAACAGGGCTACGTGGTTCAGATACCACGGTTGTACCGGGTCTCCTACCGGTAGTACCGCTCCAGTGGTTGTACCGCCCTTAGAGGCGGTAGAACCGCTGAATAGTGACACTACCAGTAGGAGATAGGTCTGACCACAATATATGAATCACACTAGCCATATTCTAACCTCTAAGAAATGCAATCTAAGCAGGAGGCAAATATAGATCTCTTCCACCCAATAGTTTAAACAATAAACACGGAATGTCAAGAAATGCCCTAGGAGTAGGGAAAGAACCCTAGAACGAAGAATGAAGGACATGGGGCATTACCGGCATCCATCTAAAGAGACCGGGAAGGAGGAGGCCTCCACGGAGAGAATCCACGAAGAGCCCACGGATCTGAAGCGCGAGAAGCACTCCGGGGCAGGGGCAATGGCGACCGGCGGCTAGGGCACGAGATGGGAAGGACAGGGAATGAGGGGAAAAAGAACACCCTTCAGCCCCGTCGGCTATATATAGGCCCATAGACGCACGGCGGTTGTACCGCTCGAGGGAGCGGTTGTACAGCTTCCTGGTACGGGCCAGTGGTTGCGGGCGGTACTTTCGTTGCCTAGAAGGCAGCGGTAGTACCGTCTGTAACCAACCGGTAGTACCGGCCAGTCGGACACCCTGGTGGTTGAGCGGTAGAACCGCTCAAGCACTGCTGGGAGCCCTTCTGGGACGGTACAACCCGAGTGTACCAGCGGTTGAACCGCCCGTAACACCGGTTGTACCGCCCAGTCACCATTACCCAAACCAAGATCAAATATGTGCAATTGGATTAGATGGTTTATAGGGGATGGAGAAAGGCTTGGGATAGATAAGAAATTGGAATATGGTGTGAGGATCTCCAAGAGACTAAAAGGAAACCAACGAAGGAAAAAACCACAATTGGAGACCACTACACCTAGGGCCTAGAAAACGACTAGGGCAAAAACAACAAGGACAAAACACGAAACACAAACTCTCCCAAGAGAGGGCGATGGCCGGAGCCACCTATGTTTGAGTCAATTGGTATGGCACCGCGAAGAATTATCCTTGGGCCCATGACCAAAACTCGTCTTTGAAGCACAAGTACCATCAAAAATGGCTAATGTGTAAGAGTTGATCAATTTATGCATAATGGGGGAGGAAGAGTTCATTGAGAGAACAACACTCCCCCTATGTCCATGCCTACACCTAGAACAAGATACAAGATGAGTATGAAGTGGTGTGCACGAGTATTGGAGTGGAAGCCGGCTTGACATCACTTAGCTTGAATCTCTTGAGCATGTCTTGAGCGTATTTGGCTTGGTTGATGAAGGTTCCTTCTCTTCGTTGCTTGACTTCGAACCCGAGAAAGAACTTCAACTCTCCCATCATGGACATCTTGAACTTGGAGGTCATGAGTGCGGCAAATTCCTCATTGAAAGCTTTGTTAGGGGAACCAAAGATAATATCATCAACATATAGTTGGCACACAAACAACTCCCCTTTGACCTTCTTAGTAAAAAGAGTGGGGTTGATTTTCCCAATTTCAAAACCGCGATCTTGCAACAACTCGGTAAGGTGGTCATACCACGCACGTGGGGCTTGCTTAAGGCCATAGAGTGCCTTATCGAGTTGGTACACATGATCGGGAAAATAGGGATCCTCGAACCCGCGGGGTTGCTTGACATATACCAACTCATTAATAGGACCATTAAGAAAAGCACTCTTCAAATCCATTTGTTGCAACTTAAAGTTATGATGAGAAGCATAAGCAATCAACATGTGAATGGATTCCAGGCGAGCAACGGGAGCAAAGGTTTCACCGTAGTCGATACCCTTGACTTGGGAGTAGCCTTGTGCTACCAAACGAGCCTTGTTGCGAATGATAATTCCATGAGCATCTTGCTTGTTCTTCAATATCCACTTGGTTCCATTGACACTGTGGTTCCCCGTTGGCCTTGGCACCAATCTCCACACCTTGTTGTGCTCGAAGTTGTTGAGTTCTTCATGCATGGCATTAAGCCAATCCGGAGACTCGAGTGCCTCATAGACCTTTTGGGGTTCAACACAAGAGACAAACATGTGATGTTCACAATAGTTTGCTAATTTTCTACGAGTGCTTACCCCCTTTCTTAAGCTTCCAAGCACATTTGTCATGAGATGATCTTTGGTGGATAGCTTGGATGTGATCTTGGCGGCACGACGCTCTAATTCCTCCTCCGGAGTGAGTTGAGGAGCGGCCACTTGATCATCTTGAGCGTCGTCTCGAGCTTGTTCTTGATCTTGAGCTTGCTCTTGATCTTGAACTTGCTTGGATGAGAGAACTTGACCTTGGGCATCACTTGGGGATTCAACACCATCTTGAGGATGATCTTGCCCTTGGTCATGTTCATGAGGTTGAGGGCCTTCACTTTGTTCTTCGGAAGCGTGTGGGTCTTGAGTTGGTGATGGTTCCACTTGAGTGGAACATTGTCCTTCTCCTTCGGCCACAAGGGGTTCCTCAATGGGTAGGATAAAGCCAACACCCATTCTTCTTATGGCTTGGGGAGGAATTTCAGCACCTACATCACAAGTACCACTTTGCTCCACTTGGGAGCCGTTATTCTCATCAAACTCTACGTTACACATCTCCTCAATAAGTCCCGTAGACTTACTGAGGACACGGTAAGCATGAGAGTTTGTAGCATAACCAACAAATATGCCCTCTTGAGCTCTAGCCTCAAATTTAGACAAGCGAACACCTTTCTTGAGAATGAAACACTTACACCCGAACACCTGAAAGTACTTGAGGTTGGGCTTGTTACCGGTGAGTATCTCATATGGAGTCTTGTTCAAGCCCTTGCGGAGATAGAGCCGATTGGATGCATGACACGCGGTGTTGATGGCTTCGGCCCAAAAGTTGTATGGAGACTTGAACTCCGCCATCATAGTCCTTGCTGCATCCATCAACGTCCGATTCTTCCTCTCTGCTACACCATTTTGTTGAGGGGTGTAAGGTGCAAAATATTGATGCTTGATCCCCTCATCACTAAGAAACTCATCCAAGGTGTAGTTCTTGAACTCGGTGTTGTTGTCACTTCTTATTGTCAAGATCTTTGCATTGTGTTAGCGTTGGGCTTCATTAGTCAATGACGGTTTGTTGGGTCTCACTCTTCCTCTTGAAGAAGTATACCCATGTGTATCTTGAGTAATCATCCACAATCACCAAGCAATACTTCATACCCCCAAGACTATCAAAGGATGGAGGCCCAAAGAGATCCAAGTGAAGGAGCTCCAAAGGCCTCTTTGAGTAGATGATAGTCGTGGGAGGGTGAGCCTTCTCATGTAGCTTTCCTTCGATACAAACACTGCAAGCACGATCTTTGGCAAAACTAACATTTGTTAGTCCACGAACATGGCCCCCCTTGAGAAGACTTTGCAAAGATCTCATATTGACATGGGCTAAACGGCGATGCCAAAGCCATCCACATCAACTTTAGCCATTAGGCATGTCGCGGTCTTAGTGGGTCGCTCCGAAAAGTTAATCACATAGAGACCGTTCTCGACATGCCCAACAAAGGCTACTTTAAGAGTCTTGCTCCACAAGAGGGCCACGGTATCAATATCAAAGAAAGTGGCAAAGCCCATGATTGCAAGTTGACGAACGGAAAGTAAATTGTATGCAAGGGACTCAACAAGCATGACCTTCTCGATCGTGAGATCATGAGAAATGACAACCTTGCCAAGTCCCAATACCTTAGAGGACGAGGCATCACCCCACTCGACATTGGTGGGCATAGATGGAATCTTGTGCACGTCCACCACCAAGTCCTTGCTTCCGGTCATATGATTAGTGGCTCCACTATTGAGCAACCATGATTCCCCACCAGAAGCAAACACCTACAAGAGATCAATGCTTGGTTTTAGGTACCCATTTTGTAATGGGTCCTTTGATGTTAGTAACAAGGGTCTTAGGAACCCAAATAGACCATTCAATGTACTCATAAAGAGAACCAACAAATTTAGCATAAACATGTCCATCACTAGCACGGCATAACACATAAGATGGGTTAAAGTCGCCGGCTTTGTTGGAAGGGGTGGCATTGCCCTTCTTGACCGTGCCACCCTTCACATTGTTCTTCTTCTCCTTAGAAGCACCCTCTCCCTCCTTCACAAAAGTTTGCTTGAGAGGAGGAGGTTGTTTGGCCTTGTCATTCTTCTTCTTGTCCTTGGACTTGGGTGCAAACCCAATCCCTTCCTTGGCCACAACTTCCTTTTGATTGCTCAAAAGATCGTTGAGGTTCTTCTCACCTTGTATGCACGACACAAGGCCTTTCTCAAGTTGCTCCTTCAACTTTGCATTCTCCTCAACAAGATGCACATGCTCACAACATGGGTTAGTAGCATTTGCATTATCAATTAAGACCATACGAGGAAAAGTGGCTTTCTCCTTGGTTAGCTTTACTTGGAGTTGATCATGAGACTCTTTGAGGCTAGCATGAGCACCCTTCAAGACCTTGTGAGCCTTGTCAAGTAAGTTAAACTCCTCTTTGAGTCTAGCAAGTTCAACCCCAAGCTTGGCCTTCTCGGAGTTTAGCACACGAGATACAACAAGAGCATGATCAAGATCTTTCTTTAATTTAGTGTGGTCATCGTTGTATGACTCCTCAAGAGCCAAACGAAGACCTCGCTCTTCCTCAAGAGCATTGGAAAGATCCGAAATCTCATCGGCATAGTCACGAGTATGCCCCTCCATCTTAGAGATGGTATATCTCGTGAGCCTTGATCATGTCATTGGCTTCACCAAGTTGTTCCAAGAGTGCAACGAAGTGCTTCTTGGATTTACCCTTGAGTTTACTCATAAAAGACTCAAATTCATTCTCCTCCACATTAGACCCCTCATGTTCATCAATGCAATCCGTCAAAGAAGGATTATTAATGATGGTAGTTTTGATGTTGGGGGTTACCTTGTTGGTGGCTTTAGCCATGAGGCACTTGGCGGTGATGTTCTCATTGGGTGAGTCAAAGAGAGACACCCGTGGAGTTGTCGCAATGGCAACGGAGGCCATGGCAACCGACTCACCGTCTTCATCATCATCATCATTATCCTCATTGTACTCTTCTTGTGCCACCAACCCCTTGGGAGGAGTCTTCTTGGTGAAGTTGCTCTTGTTGGGGAAGGACTTGGCCTTGTCTTTTCGGATGAGCTTGCCACCATTGTCTTCCATCTTCGCATAAGGGCATTCCGCAACAAAGTGGCTCACATTGCCACAATTATAGCACGTCCTCACTCATTGCTTGACCTTCGCGCCACTTGAGTTGTTCTTGTTGAAGTTGGGCCTTGTGTTCTTCTTGCTCCAAAATTGCCTTGAAGCAAGAGCCATGTGTTCATGATAAGCATACTTTGTATCTTCGGGATTGCTCTCCTCTTCTTCCTCTTCGTCCTCTTATTCCTCTTCGTCCTCTTCTTCCACACTAACCTTGGCCTTCAAGGCAAGGTTGGGCTTCTTTGCTCTTTGAGAACATAACACCGCATTGTCGGCTGTCTTGTCCAGGATACTCATAGCCACAAACTCATCCAACACTTCACTTGAGGACAAGGTGTGGAAATCCGGCCTTTGACTAATGACAGAGGACATGGCCTTGTGGTAAGGCATCATGGCCTTGAGGAATTTGCGCTTGATCCAATTGTCATATGTATCCTTGCTCACATGATCTCGGAGTGAGACCGTGAGAGTAGTTAATCTCCGATAAAGCTCACGGGGTTCTTCATCTTCTTTCATTGCAAACTCATCGGCTTCATCTTGCACCACTTCATAGTTGGAGCGTTGAATGCTTGCGCTTCCCCTGTAGAGGGGAAACAACATGGCGCCATGCATCCTTGGCCACGGTGAAGGGTCGGAGATGAGCAATATCTTCAGGTGGAATTGCATCTTGGATGATGAAGAGAGCATTCTCGTTGAATTGATTATCCGCGGCTTCTCTAGGGGTGAAGTTGCTTCGGTCATGTGGATAAAAACCTTCTTCAATGATTCTCCAAAGATTAGTATTAACATGGTTTAAATGACGCTTAAAGAGATAAACCCAAGAATCAAAGTCCTCATTTTTCACAATCTTAGGGGGAGGACCGGCATGATTCAAATGAGTGGAAGGAATCGGTCCACCATAAGTAAGCAGAGGTTCCACATGGGCGCAAAGATGCCGTTGCCAATTTTACCACTAGATGAAGGAGCCTTTTCACTAGTAGCTTCCCCCTTGTCGGAGTTAGCATCCGTCACCTTGTTACAGGGATCACCCACTTTCATCGGTGTGGTGGATAATTTAAGCCCTTCTAAGAATTTGTTAAACATGCTTTCAACCTCGGTCGTCATGGAGGTTTTCAATGTGTCCAAAGCCACATTGAATTCCTCATGAGAGACCGCGGTTCCCCCATCGGCCGTAGACGAGAACGGATTCACACCGGAGTGCTCCTCCCCACCATCTACGGTGTCAACCATACTCTTCGGACGGCAAATTCCTTTATAAAGAGACGAGGCTCTGATACCAATTGAAAGGATCGATATAGTTGACTAGAGGGGGGGTGAATAGGCAACTAACAATTTTTAGCTTTTCTTTACCAATTTAAACTTTGCATCAAAGTAGGTTGTCTAGATATGCAACTAGGTGAACAACCTATATGATGCATCAACAACAAGCACACAAGCAAGCAAGGGATATAACACAAATAAGCTTGCACAAGTAAAGGCATGAGAGAGTGGAGCCGGTGAAGACGAGGATGTGTTACCAAAGTTACTTCCTTTTGAGGGGAAGTACGTCTCCGTTGGAGCGGTGTGGAGGCACAATGCTCCCCAAGAAGCCACTAGGGCCACCGTATTCTCCTCACGCCCTCACACAATGCGAGATGCCGTGATTCCACTATTGGTGCCCTTGAAGGCGGCGACCGGACCTTTACAAACAAGGTTGGGGCTCTCTCCACAACTGAATTGGAGGCTCCCAACGAAACCACGGAGCTTCACCACAACGGAATGTGGCTCCGAGGTGACCTCAACCGTCTAGGGTGCTCAAACACCCAAGAGTAACAAAATCCACACAAGAAAGTATGGGGAAGGAAATATCCTTTGGTGGAAGTGTAGATCTAGGTCTCCTCCTTCAATCCCTAGCAAATCAACAAGTTTGAGTGGCTAGAGAGAGAGATCGGGCAAGAGAGCTTGAGTGGCATTAATGGTGGAGTGAGAGAGGTAAGAGGTGAGTGTGGTAGGTGGAAGAACCACCCTTATATAGCAAACCCTAAAATCCAACCGTTACTGCGATTTCTGTACTGCAGCGGTACAACTGCTCCTTGTCCCGGTACAACCGGGACTCACGGTTTACCAGCAGAACCCTACCAGGCGGTACAACCGGGCGAGTAGGCGGTAGTACCGGTCCATGAGAACAACCGGAACAACCGCCCATCCACCGCTCAACCACCGCATTGAAACAGTAGGGTGTCACCCCTGGGTGCGGTAGTCGAGCGGTACACGACCGGTGCAACCGCCTAGCCTTGGGCGCTTGGTCGGCGAAGTCCCGAGCGGTAGAACCGCTTGGGGCACCGGTGGTACCGGTATGGGAGGCACAACCGGACCAACCGGGCCACCACCGCCCAAGTACCGCATCAAAACATAAGTTTGTCCGGTTGTTGAGCGGTACTAGGCCGGAACAACCGCCGCAGTCATTGTAGAGCATGGTGGCGGTACCACCGCCCGGGAGCAGCGGTACAACCGTTCGTCCAAGACTGGGTAATCGCCATGGGATAGTGGTACAACCGCTGGGAAAGATCAGCAAGTAGCAGGAAAGAAGGGAAGCTCTCTCTCAAAAATAAAGAAGGCAAGAGAGGGGTGTGGCAAGTGTGTACGTGAAAAGATTCCCCAACACCTTCCAATGTGGATTCCCTCTTGATAGTACGGGTTCCCTACGACCAAAGAGATAAAAACGTAGAAACCTCGTATTCGATCTTTTCCTTCCGGAGAGAATGGCTAACCGATGTAAGCCTAATCACCGAGAACCTGAAGCACTTAGCACACGATTAGACCAACAAAGGGTTGTCATCATCATCCAAAACACAAAGTAGGGAAATGCCCTTACACTAAGGTTTATCAATCCGTGAGAGGTGTAGGATGAAGATGGTCTCTCTCAAACAACCCTGCAACCAAATACAAGAAATCTCTTGTGTCCCCAACACACCCAATACAATGGCAAATTATATAGGTGCACTAGTTCGGCGAAGAGATGGTGATAAAAGCGTAATATGGATGGTAGAAATATATTTTTATAATCTGAATAAATAAACACAGCAAGGCAGCAAATAGTAGACAGGGACAAAAACGGTATTGCAATGCTTGAAAATGAGGCCTAGGGTTCGTACTTTCACTAGTGCAACCTCTCAACAGTGCTAACATAGTTGGATCATATGATTATCCCTCAAAGTGTAATAAAGAATCACTCCCGAGTTCCTATTAGCGGAGAACAAAAGATAGAAATTGTTTGTAGGGTACGAAACCACCTCAAAGCTATTATTTCCGTTCGATCTATTCAAGAGTTCGTACTAAAATAACACAAAGCTATTCTTTCCGTTCGATCTATCCTAGAGTTCGTACTAAAATAACACCAAAGCAAATTCATAATCATAATACTCAATCCACACAAAGAACTACAAGGAGACCCCAAAGTTTCTATAGGAGAAAAGATAATAAAAACATGCATCAGCCCCTATGCATAGATTACCCCAAAGTCACCGCGGGAATCCGCAAGTTGAGTGCCATAACGTATATCAAGTGAATCAATATGATACACCATTATCACCTCAAGTATTCATACCGCAAGACATACATCATGTGTTCCCAAATCTGAACATTCAATCCGACATGACAAAACTTCAAAGGGTAAAGATTCAATTCATCACAACAAGAGTATAGAGGGGAGAAACATCATATGATCCATCTATGTTAACAAAGCCCATGATATAGATCACGAGAGAGAGATTAAACACATAGCTACTGGTACAAACCCTCAGCCCCAAGGGTGGACTACTCCCTCCTCATCATGGTGGCCGCCGGGGTGATGAAGATGGCCACCGGTGATGATTCCCCCTCCGGCAGGGTGCCGGACGGGCTCCTGATTGGTTTTCGGTGGCTAGAGAGCCTTGCGGCGGCGGAACTTCTAATCTAGGTTAACCCCGAAGGGTTTTGGAATATTTGGGAATTTATAGTGCAAAGAGGGGGTGGGGGAGGCCACCGAGGTGGGCACAACCCACCTAGGCGCGCCAGGGCCCCCTGGCATGCCCTGGTGGGTTGTGCCCCCCTCGGGGCACTCCCCAGGTGCTGCTTTGGCCCACATTGGGTGTTCTGGTACATAAAAAATCTTCAAAAAGTTTCACAGTGTTTGGACTCCGTTTGATATTGATTTTCTGCGATGTAAAAAACATGCAAAAAACAGCAACTGGCACTTGGCACTATGTCAATAGGTTAGTCCCAAACAATGATATAAAATGACTATAAAATATTATAATACATCCAAGAATGATAAAATAACAGCATGAATACTTCATAAATTATAGATATGTTGGAGACGTATTAGCATCCCCAAGCTTAATTCCTACTCGTCCTCGAGTAGGTAAATGATAAAAGAAATAATTTATGAAGTGTGAATGCTAGCAAAGTGCATAAGTTTGATCAATGATAATTTCAATAACTTTTCCTAACATCATAACAACAATTCTTTCTCATAAAAATTTCTCATGTTATAGTAGCAACCAATTCACATGTTAAGGTTTAAACAATGAATTCTCTTGAAACTCAACAACCTGTGTTCTCAGTCACCAAGAAATTGCAATTCAACTTATTCAACCGAGTTTAAGTAAGAACTCCACATACTCAACCATCATATAGTCTTCTATGATTGCTAACACCCACAACATACACATGAGCAAAACATTTCAACCAGACACATAGAAAGATAGGGGCTTATTGTTTTGCCTCCCAACGTATTCACCTCAAGGGTGGTGTCAACAATAATAACTCATGCTACCCATATTCAACTGGACATATGTTCCTAGATCTTTCCTCACCACATGATGCTTGCCAAAAGAGAAAAAAAAATGAATAGAGAGAAAACATTTGACTCTTTGCATAAAAGTAAATACTGAAAAGTAAAAGATAGGCCCTTCGCAGAGGGAAGCAGAGGTTGTCATGCGCTTATTTGTTTTTATGCTCAACCCCTTAGTGCAAAACAACGTCACGCTATATTGCCCCTTATGATAGCAACCTTTATTGTGCAGTATGTCGCTTTTATTCTTTGCCATCACAAGTTCGTACAATGCTCAATTTTCTCTTACGCTAAATGATCTAACACTTTTAGAAGCAATTTTTATTACCCTATTGCACCGATGATAACTTACTTGAAGGATCTTGCTCAATCCTTAGGTAGGTATGGTGGACTCTTGAAAATAAGATTTGGGTTTAAGGGTTTTTGGATGCACAAGTAGTATCTCTACTTGGTGCGGAACTTTTGGCTAGCAAAGATGGGGGCAAGCACCACATGTTAAAGGATCTATGACAATATAACTTCTATGTGAATATGAACAAACATAGATCATTATGTTGTCTTCCTTGTCCAACGTCAACAATTTTGGCATATAATATTTTGATGGGGGCTCACAATCACAAAAGATTTCTAGGATAGTATATTTGCATGTGAAAGTTCTCTTCCTTCTACTAATTATTCATGAATTGCTTGTATGACCAATATTGTGATTTTCAAGCTTCAAAAGATTTCACTTTCTAAACCCAATGTGAAGCTACCACTAGGCATGATATAATTTAAACTTCATGATATTCAATTCATTTAATAATTTACTCATAGGATATAAGTGAAGCACAAGAGCAAATGACAAGTTACTCCAAAAAGATATAAGTGAAGATCATGAGCATAATATTTCTTTCTCTCAAATTAATTTAAGTGAAGCAAGAGAGAATTTCTTCAAAAATTCTAAAGCACACCATGCACAAAAAGATATAAGTGAAGCACTAGAGCAATTCCATAGAAAAGAGCTTCGTTGACGGGATGTGAATGCCGCTTACTTAGCCTCCCGGGTAACTATTTGAGGAATCTATTTTATTTAAAAACTTTTAGATCTAAGTACTTTATTAAAACATTAAGCAAAACAAAATAAAATGATATTCCAAGAATAGCTCACATCATGTGAAGAAGCAAAAAACTTAGGCTCAACCGATACTAACCGATAATTGTTGAAGAAGAAAGGTGGGACGCCTACCGGGGCATCCCCAATCTTAGATGCTTGAGACTTATTGAAATATTATCTTGGGGTGCCTTGGGCATCCCCAACATTGAGCTTTTGTGTCTCCTTAATTCCTCTCATATCACGGTTTTCCTAAATCTCAAAAGCTTCATCCACACAAAACTCAACAAGAACTCGTGAGATAAGTTAGTATAAACCAATGCAAAAACCTTATCATTCTCTACTGTAGCAAATCACAAAAAATATTATTCAACATTTCATACTAAATGCCTCTTCATATTTAACACTCCTATCCTCAAATAGGATCATTAAACAAGCAAACATATGCAAACAATGCAAACATAACAGCAATCTGCCAAAAGAGTACAGTCTGTAAAGAATGCAAGAGTGTCAATACTTATTCAATTCCAAAAGTTATGAAAGTTTACCACCTTGTAGAAAATTTATTAAATCTAATTTTGCTAAAAGTTTCAACATTTTATCATATTCTGACTTTTCTAGGGAATTTTTGCAACAGCGGTAAACTTCCTGTTTTCAAACAGCAACATGTAGACTTGTAAAATAAGCATAGTAAAGGCTATCAATGCCACTTTTATTGAAATAAAAGATGCAAAACATTATTATAAATAACAACAAGCAAATCCTAACAAAATAAATCGACGCTCCAAGCAAAACACATATCATGTGACGAATGAAAACATAGCCCCAAGTGAGGTTACCGATAATGTTGGAGACGAAAGAGGGGGTGCCTTCTGGGCATCCCCAAGCTTAGTTGCTTGGATCTTTCTTGAATATTACCTTGGGGTGCCTTGGTCATCCCCAAGCTTAGGGTCTTGTCACTCCTTATTCTCCTCATATCGACATCTCACCCAAAACTTGAAAACTCCAATCACACAAAACTTAACGGAACTTTGTGAGATAGGTTAGTATGATAAAGAGAAAACCATTCCACTTTTGGTACTGCAAAAGATAAGATTCATAATTGTTCTCACACAATGCCTACTATGGCATATCATTTCTACAATTTATATTGAGCAATATAACCCATAGAAACTAGAAAACAAGCAAACTATGCATTGAAAACAGAATCTGTCAAAAACAGAACAATTTGTAATAATCTGTACTCAAACCATACTTCTGCTACTCCAAAAATTCTGAAAAATTAGGACCACGTGAGAAATTTGTATATTAATCTTCTGCAAAAATAATCAAATCAAAATCACTCTTCTGGTAAAAATAAGAATTATTTTTGTGAGCATAAAAGTTTCTGTTTTTCAGCAAGATCATATCAACTATCACCCAACATGATCCTAAAGGCTTTACTTGGCACTTTATTGAAACAAAAGCAATAAAACATGACCAATACAGTAGCATAATCATGTGAAAACACAAAAACAGTAGGTAAAACTGTTGGGTTGTCTCCCAACAAGCGCTTTTCTTTAATGCCTTTTAAGCTAGGCATGATAATTTCAATGATGCTCGCATAAAAGATAAGAATTGAAACATGAAGAGAGCATCATGAAGCATATGACTAGCACATTTAGGTCTAACCCACTTCCTATGCATAGGGAGTTTGTGAGCAAACAACTTATGGGAACAAGAATCAACTAGCATAGGAAGGCGAAACAAGTGCAAATTCAAAACAATCAACACATAGAGAAGAAACTTGATATTATTGAGATATGTAAGAGCATAAGTTCCTTCCTCATAATAATTTTTAGAAACATCATGAATGGATTCAACAATATAACTATCACATACAACACTCTTTTCATGATGCACAATCATAGAAGATTTATTACTCTTTATGGCATACATGTCATCATAATAATCATCATAGATAGCAACTTTATTGTCATAGTCAATTGAAACCTCTTCCAAAATAGTGGATGTATCACTAAATAAAGTCATGACCTCTCCAAATCCACTTTCATCAATATTGTAATAAGATTCAACACCCTCCAAAATAGTGGGATCACTACTACCTAGAGTTGACACTCTTCCAAACCCACTTTTATCAATGTAAACATCATAAATAGGAGGCATGCTATCATCATAATAAATTTTCTTATCAAAAGTAGAAGGAATCAAAGGACCATATTCATTAAGCAAAGCATACCCAAGCTTAGGACAAGCATTATTTCCAGCAAATAAATCTTCAAACATATCATACTCATCAAACATAGCATCCCCAAGCTTGTGGTTTTGCATATCATCACAATCATTCTTATCAATAGCATGAATGGCACCAGTAGTATAGCAAACATTATTATCATATTCTTCCAAGCAAGTGCTAAAAATATTTTTAAAATCATAAGGGATATCGTTGTCTTCCCAATCATAATCATTACAAAAAGTAGTAGGTATCACAAAATCATACTCAATATCATCATCCTCCCTCAACATATTTAATTCACTTTCATGAGGCACAATGGTGATAGGAGCAACATTATTTGAAGAGATACCTTTTTACCTTTATTCTTTCTTCTTTTCTTCTTCTTCACCACATCATGTGTGGGTTTAATTAATTTTTTCAAGCTTCTTGTGGGAGAGATTGATTGGATAGGAAGCTCCTCCTCGTTACCTGATTCATCATAATAAACACCAGGAGGGTATTGGGAAACATTTTCCCTTTCATTAGTACTCTCTTCATATTCCATTTGTTTTTTTGTCTTTAGGTAGTTGGCAATATAAGGATTCTCAATGCAATTTACCGCACAAAACACGTAAATTTCTTCTAGATCAAAACCAATAAATCTCTCGGGATTTGGAAAACCCTTAGTTATACGTTTCATTTCTTCATACCCCAAAAGAAGGCTAAGCTCTTTATGATGCTCAAGGGTAATCAAGTTATCACAATTTTTGGACACGATTTGATCATGAAACAATTTGCATTGAAGATTTAAATGACCACGTTCATTGCAAAGTTCACAAGGATGGCAAAAAAAATTACATCTTTCACACATTCCTCTAGCCTCTCTTGCAACCTTTTCATTTCTAAATATTTATGCTTCTTACAAAATCTATCTTCCCTTTTTGGTGTGCAAAGGCACTCCCAATTCACTCCGCAAAAAGTGTCATGCTTATAAGAATTTTTTTTGTCATGACTTGTGCAATCATCATTAGTATTTTGGATATTCAAAGAATTCACACTAACAACATTGCAACCATGCTCATCATTAAAATATATTGTGCCAAGCATTTTATTGACTTCTTCTTCTAACAATTGAGCACAATTCTCCGAACCATCATTTTCAAGAAAGATATTATAAAGATGATCAATAATAGGATGCAACCTAAATTCCATTTTTTTAGTTTTATTTTTATAAACCAAACTAGATAAAACAAGAAAGTAAAAGATTCAATTGCAAGATCTAAAGATATACCTTCAAGCACTCACCTCCCCGGCAACGGCGCCAGAAAAGAGCTTGATGTCTACTATGCAACTTTATTCTTATAGACACGTGTTGGGCCTCCAAGCGCAGAGTTTTGTAGGACAGTAGCAATTGTCCCTCAAGTGGATGACCTAAGGTTTATCAATCCATGAGAGGTGTAGGATGAAGATGGTCTCTCTCAAACGACCCTGCAACCAAATACAAGAAATCTCTTGTGTCCCCAACACACCCAATACAATGGCAAATTGTATAGGTGCACTAGTTCGGCGAAGAGATGGTGATAAAAGCGTGATATGGATGGTAGAAATATATTTTTATAATCTGAATAAATAAAAACAGCAAGGTAGCAAATAGTAAACAGACACAAAAACGATATTGCAATGCTTGAAAATGAGGCCTAGAGTCCGTACTTTCACTAGTGCAACCTCTCAACAGTGCTAACATAGTTGGATCATATGATTATCCCTCAAAGTGTAATAAAGAATCACTCCCGAGTTCCTATTAGCGGAGAATAGAAGATAGAAATTGTTTGTAGGGTACGAAACCACCTCAAAGCTATTCTTTCCGTTCGATCTATTCAAGAGTTCGTACTAAAATAACACAAAGCTATTCTTTCCGTTCGATCTATCCTAGAGTTCGTACTAAAATAACACCAAAGCAAATTCATAATCATAATACTCAATCCACACAAAGAACTACAAGGAGACACAAAAGTTTCTATAGGAGAAAAGATAATAAAAACGTGCATCAACCCCTATGCATAGATTACCCCAAAGTCACCGCGGGAATCCGCAAGTTGAGTGCCATAACGTATATCAAGTGAATCAATATGATACCCCATTATCACCTCAAGTATTCATACCGCAAGACATACATCATGTGTTCCCAAATCTGAACATTCAATCCGACATGGCAAAACTTCAAAGGGTAAAGATTCAATTCATCACAATAAGAGTATAGAGGGGAGAAACATCATATGATCCATCTATGTTAACAAAGCCCATGATATAGATCACGAGAGAGAGATTAAACACATAGCTACTGGTACAAACCCTCAGCCCCGAGGGTGAACTACTCCCTCCTCATCGTGGTGGCCGTCGGGGTGATGAAGATGGCCACCGGTGATGATACCCCCTCCGGCAGGGTGCCGGACGGGCTCCTGATTGGTTTTCGGTGGCTAGAGAGCCTTGCGGCGGCGAAACTTCTAATCTAGGTTAACCCCGAAGGGTTTCAGAATATTTGAGAATTTATAGTGCAAAGAGGGGGGGGAGGTCACCGAGGTGGGCACAACCCACCTGGGCGCGCCAGGGCCCCCTAGCGCGCCCCGGTGGGTTGTGCCCCCCTCGGGGCACCCCCCAGGTGTTGCTTTGGCCTATATTGGGTGTTCGGGTCCATAAAAAATCTTCAAAAAGTTTCGCAGTGTTTGGACTCCGTTTAATACTGATTTTCTACGATGTAAAAAACATGCAAAAAACAACAACTGGCACTTGGCACTATGTCAATAGGTTAGTCCCAAAAATGATATAAAATGTCTATAAAATGGTAATAAAACATCCAAGAATGATAAAATAACAGCATGAATACTTCATAAATTATAGATACATTGGAGACGTATCATCCCCCAACCTTAGTCCATCCACCCCCCTCCGTGCTGCTAGTCCAAGCCCATCCACCTCCTCCCTCTCCCGCTAGGGCACTCTGCCCAGGCTCTGGTGGTCCGCCATGGTCCGGAGGAGGCGGCGCAGCCGAAGCAGCAGCTCCCGGGCTTCAACATGGAGCAGGCGGAGGCGAAGTTCGCAGTTGCCCATTCTGACGAGATGGCGGAGCGGCAAGCCATCCTGGAGTCCATCAGGATGAGGCCTATGTGGAGGCCAACCGAGTGTTCCTCCGACGGGAGCAGGCGGCGTCCGACGCGCTTTTCGCCGAACTCGACGTGGAGATAGAGGCGGAGGAGGCCGGAGCGGAGCATCCGGAGGAGCCAGAGCTGCAGCTGTCGCCAATCCTTCGGAGCTAGGCACGGAGATCGTCGACATCTCCGACGATGAGTAGCTAGGTGATCGATGTAGTACGTAGGTTATTTTGTTTGCATGTCTTTGTATGGATTTAAGAATCTAATATGAGATGTCCGGATGCAACAAGTGAAATTTGAGGCGTGCCCGGTCACTGCTCACGGACGCATCCGCGGGCGTTTGAGGGGCCATATTTGACATATCCGGTTGTATATGCTCTAAGGGCATCTCCAACAGCGACCCGCAAATTTCCTCTTTCACCCGTCTGTGGACAGGAGGGACTAGTCCGTGGGAGACCACCACCAAACGCTGCCCATATACATTTCAACCGACGAAATTTGTGCAAACACCACCGGATCTCATTCAAGTTCGGATGTAATTTACAAAATGTCATTCATGTAAACACGACGGGTTTTCATTATATTTCAAACATTTAGAAGAAAAAAACTACGATGGCCGCCGGCGCCCAAGCCCTTATTGTTCCCTTCCTGGGACCGCCTACTCCATTTGCCGTCTTCATGAGCACCGGCGATAAGACCCATGAAGTGAAGGTGCGGTCTTCACGCTAGGATGAGTAGAACACGGGAGACGGACCAACCCACGTGGAACACAAGGCCTGCTGCCTCCCTTGCCCTACTCATCCTCGGAGGAGTCCGAGACCAGTCTGTAGCCGATGGACATGAGGTCCACGATGGAAAATGATGGTGCCCACATTGTCGTCGTCCCACCGGGCCACCGAATAGTTCGTCGGCGACACGTAGGAGGCGCGGCTGGCGTTACTCTCCTTCGCGATCGCCTGGAGCAGCGCCTCCGCAACGACCGCTTCCTGGCGAGTGGCGGCTTGAGCGCGTACGGCCTCGTAGATGACACGCTACTCCGCGACGAAGTTGGGGTTTGCTGCG
Organism: Triticum aestivum; assembly: GCF_018294505.1. Classification (NCBI taxonomy): domain Eukaryota; kingdom Viridiplantae; phylum Streptophyta; class Magnoliopsida; order Poales; family Poaceae; genus Triticum; species Triticum aestivum. Next base: position 353,555,947 of record NC_057799.1, read on the forward strand.
GCCATGGCCGCCACGACCTACTCGCTTGCGCGCTCGCTGTAGATCTAGCCCTCCGCTAGCCGGTGCTGCTCCAGAGGTTGTACCGTTGTTCCTCCCGTGCCTGCTGGAACACCGACAGAGGTGCTGACGCAGGCTGCACCTTCGCCATGGCGGCGTTGTAGTGCGCCTGCTCCATGGTGAAGCCGGCGTGCACATGCGTGGGCACCGGGGCAGTGTCGTCGGAGCCCGTCTCCATCACGGGGTCGTCCTCGTCGTCGGAGACCACGGGCGAGCTGGTCGGCAAGCCGACCCTGATCTGCTTGACACGACATCTCTGCCAGGCGGCCACAAGGGCAGGCACCTCATGCTTCATCTCCGTGGAAAGGCTCTCCGACGGAGCTTGGCCTCCTGCAACCATGGCGGATGCGGTGCAAGGAACAAGGACGGGGAGCGGGTTGTGTTGTGGCGTGGAGATAGCTGGATGTGGTCGCCTTTAAATAGTGGATTCCGGTGAGGCCAGGCGTCCGGATGCGTCAATGCGCGACGCCAGAGTGGGTTTCTCGGCTGGCGAGCCTGCTTAATGGTGCCATACAGACGAACGTGGCATTGAACGGGCGTGGTAGATATTCGTTCGTCCTGTCCAGTAACGTGTCTCCGGCATTGAACAAGCGTGGACACCGGGGACGCATCGCAGGCGGCGCCTTTGGCCGACGCGCCATTTCAATAGTGGAGACAGTGAGAGGTCGCGTCCGCTCTGGACTGGCTTCAATGTGGAGCGGCCGTTTTACAACAGCATGAATATGGGCGGTTGACATCGGATCAGAAAGCGCGTGGGCGAGGGAGGACGGGGTTTAAGTGGACCAGGGTGGTCAGGCTCGGACTTTCTAGGAAGGACCAAGCAGATCCACAACAACAATGCAATGAACAACGACAAAAACAATGGTAAGATAAAGTGGTAACTCAAATATCCCCGTCAATCCTGGCCATCGAGAGAAGTCGATGACGACCGTTGGATGGACGGGGGTGTTCTTGCTGGAGCGATAATTGTGGGTGTAGACTGTAGAGGATCTGACAGGGTCGGGGCTGAACTTGTTTGCTGGAGTTGGGAGGGGCGGGATGCCACCCGTCGCGGCTCTCGTCTCCTTTTGATCTTTCCCCCCATTTCGAAAGCAAAATTCTAGGCGGGAGAGAGAGGCGGAGATGGCTGCGGCCATGGCGGAAACCCTAGCGCTGGCCCCAGTGGAGGACCCCGAGGCGCCCCTCGACGCGGCCGCCATCCGAAGGTACTACCTACTTGCTGTCCTCTCCGCCCTCTCCTCCGCTCCATGGATTCACCTCCCAACTCCCTTCGTTCGTTCAGCCGGTTCGAGCAGCTCTCCACGCTGTGGGGAGGGGACGAGGAGGAGCCGGTGGATGCTGCGGCGGCGGAGGACGAGCTGCGCTCCGGGTGCGAGGTGGGTGTCGGCGGCTTCGTGTCAACAGCCAGGGGTTCGGTGCTCTGCTAGGTTTCTTACTTCAGCCCACGAGACAGGTTAATATCTTCGTTTCTGCCGTGTTGTTTCCAGGCGGATATGCAGGCGGAGGATGCGTGGGACTCCAGCGCTGCTGATCTAGAGAGTCGCTGTTTGGGTATGCGTCCGATTCCATTTGATTTTACTGCTATCTTGACGGTTCATAGAGTGTGGTGCACAGTGGCTCTTTTGGTTTTTATGTGACGGTGCGATTGTTGTATGTAGATTCGTACATTGAGTGGTTGAGAAAGGAGGTGAGCTTGACAGAGGAGGAGAACTGCAAGTTATCTGCCCAGATTAGTGTCATTGGAGAGACAGTGTTCAAAGGTTATTTATCTTGGGTTTTTTCTTGTTTAAGCCCATGCTAGTTGCCAACACTTTGCTTGCCAAGTCGTAGCACTGTCTTCCTTCAAATAACAAAAACGACTTTTGTTGTTCAGACACGATCCCGCTGGATGCTGAGATTGAATCACTGGAGTCTTCACTGAACACACTTGATTCAGAGGTTGTTCTCAAATTCTGGACCCTTTACTGCATCCAATTCCTCCTCAAAATAAGACTGTTTGCAAAACAAATATTCCAAGGAAGTTAAATTTGTCGATTCAAAATCATTAATGTTTTTCTTTTCTTGCGAGTTGTGACAATCTTAAACGTCTGCCATCATGCTTATGTAATATTTGACATGTCATCTACATTAAGTAATCTTTTACATTCCCTTCAACTTTCTTTTCTTAACATATTTACAATATTTCACCCTCCTTTGATGTAGGGTTTGAAACATTTGGAAGCAAGTCCTATCTCAACTGATTCAGGCTTCAACCAAATAGATATTGAGAAGGACTGCGAATATGAGGTGTGGTTAGATGTTGTATATAATTGGCATATTCCAAATATTGTGCTATCTATGCTGAATTGCTTATCGCTTAACAATTTCAATGGTCTAAGTGGAGACAAATCAATGGAAAGTTTAGGATAATAGTAATACAAATTCGTAAATGTAACTTATATTCCTTGCTGAAATTATTTTGTGAAAGCTAGTTACTTCATGGGTGTGTTGGTGGTGTCCTCTTGGACAGTTACATTGTAATACAGTCAACCTATTCTGCCTATTTATATTATAGAGCATCTTCCACAAACAAAACCTCACACAGAAAGTAGTAACAACGACAATCACAGACACATATGGAGCTAATACACATGCAAACGGATTTTCATCTGAGTATATATTTTTTTTCCTTTTTCTTCAGCTTACAATGCTTTGTGTTGTTGAATACACACCTTTAACAAATTTCCAGGAACTGAAACTAGATCATCAAATAGGAAAAAGTGAGATGGACTTGAAGCTGCTACAAATACAAAGTATTTCAATGCAAAGGTATCAAGCTTATGCGCCTTAATCTCTCTACTGATTGTAAATTTGTTTAAAGCATCTTAACATCAACAATGGCAATACTACTTGTTTGCCATGATGGCAATGATATGGTTATTCAGAACTCAACATAAATCCTGATTGTTATTCATGTTATTCAGAACTCAATAAATGTCCCTGATTGTTCTTAATGATAAGAATACTTTAATTTATCATATGAATGAGGTTTCTCAACTTGACTTTGCATTTAAAATAGTTTGCTCAACAAGGAATTTCACCATTTTATCTGTTTTAGAATTTGCTAATAATTCTGCCACTATTAGTTTTTACTCCCTGTTTGTGTTCGTTAAGGACAAAATGTAAATATGCTTGGTTAGCTATCATCTGTTAATGCATTGAGATGAACCCATGTAATGCGCACAGCATACCACCACCACCATTGTTCTCTTCATTTGTAGTCTCTGTTTATATTATTTTCAACCTTCTCAGTTTCAGCATCTATCTTTGGCAAAACCTTCTCATTCCAATACATGATTAATTTTCTATCTTTGTTGAACGTGGCATTTGGATTAGATATGCATGCCTTCCTCGCGTTCTGAGGATCACACTGCTATACACATGTTTACTGGTTCCGCCATGAACTCTTGACCAATCTCCTGATTGTTGTGCTCTTCTTTTAATGTCCAGTCCTTGAGATTATCTGTGAATCTCAATCGGTTATCAATTTGTAACTGGCTTTCTGTTTTCCCATCTTCACATTTAGAAGTTGTAATCACAAGCTTGTTAAAATTGTACCACTCTGAGCTTTTAACTGGATCTCATGTTTAGATTTTAAGCTTGTTCTGCTTAAAAACTTCCAACTTCATGAAATCTCCCTCTCTCTATCCAGGGATGAAGAAATTTGGCAGCTTCAATCTCTGGTTTCAGGACCAAAAGTCTTAGAGTTTAAAGACAATTGTCTCAGGGTGCTCCCGAAGGCACCTATACTGACCTCGGAATGTGTAATTCTTGGACAAAAGTTGGATTGTGTTGTTGATTCTTCTGTTTCAGATCATGAGTTACTGATAGAAGTTGATGAAGGAAGCATGGAACTGAATAAAGTCCAGGTGCTCTCTTAACCATGTTTTTCTCATTTTGTAGAAACTCTTTACCTCCGGTGAACCAATTGATCATCATTTTTATTTTTACCTACGGTTGATATTTGGTGTAATGCCTGATGCATTTCAGGATATTGTTGCATTTCACGATTAAAAATCTCACGGTACAAGTAGTGAATAATGAAGTGGCGCCAAGCTTCTGGCATTCTCTGTGACAAGAGAGTGCCACAAAAGCTAAAAGGCAAGTTCTACAGGACGGCGGTTCGACCCGCAATGTTGTATGGCGCGGAGTGTTGGCCGACTAAAAGGCGACATGTTCAACAGTTAGGTGTGGCGGAGATGCGTATGTTGAGATGGATGTGTGGCCACACGAGGAAGGATCGAGTCCGGAATGATGATATACGAGATAGAGTTGGGGTAGCACCAATTGAGGAGAAGCTTGTCCAACATCGTCTGAGATGGTTTGGGCATATTCAGCGCAGGCCTCCAGAAGCTCCAGTGCATAGCGGACGGCTAAAGCGTGCGGAGAATGTCAAGAGAGGGCGGGGTAGACCGAATTTGACATGGGAGGAGTCCGTTAAGAGAGACCTGAAGGATTGGAGTATCACCAAAGAGCTAGCTATGGACAGGGGTGCGTGGAAGCTTGCTATCCATGTGCCAGAGCCATGAGTTGGTTGCGAGATCTTATGGGTTTCACCTCTAGCCTACCCCAACTTGTTTGGGACTAAAGGCTTTGTTGTTGTTGTTGTTGTACAAGTAGTGAATAATGACATAACCAAGGATCATAAAACTGCATGGCTGGGTGTGGCTACAGTAACCTGTGCGATGTTAGCTGTTTTCCACCTTGATTTTCCTATAAGTGATCAATCCTATTTGACACCCCAACTTCATGTAAAGTAATCAACTGAGATGATTATAAAATATTCTCGTATACAAGTGTTCAACGGTACATAAAGGCTCGGGCAAGCTGTAACATTTTTGTAGGCTTAGAGTATTTTTTATCAGACATTCCTAAACTTACTGAAAATAATAATAATGGTAAAGCAGCGAACTACTCTTCCATACCCCTGATCATTGCAAAAGTTTTTTTGTGCTTATGCTTGCATAGTTACCTGACAATCGAGGCAAAAACTGATGTTGTCTTAGAATCGATTTTGTATGCATATGAATTAGGAAGGAGACACACCAGTATCCACCATCTTTTATTAGATGTAACCTATGAGTGGATTAAGATACTCATTTTGTATTATGCTGTTATTTCATATTTTTTCTGTAACATTCACAATAAAATTTTGTGCTTATGCTTATTCAGTGGTTCCAGCATTTGGATTCCTGCTAAACACCTCAAGCCATGTCAAACTTTTCTTCTTATTCCTGTTTTTTGTACTTCATTCAGTTCTTTGCTGGCAATGTTATGGTGCTTGATAACGAATTGCCAATTGGCATACTTTTAACCTTTTAAAAGTCCATTCAGGAGAACTATGTTGTATCATGTTTTACCAATCATATTTGTCTTTTCAGATCTTTCCTGCTGATGTTTGTGTAGATATACTGATTGAGAAGCTCAAATCCTCCAGGTATGTTGGAGATATTTTGCCATCTGACTTACAGAGCTGGCTTATTGTTCTTCCAAAAAGGGGTCGCTTGTTGAAACATTTGAACAACTTCGAATCTTCATTAAGGTTCAGAAGTGCCACCACTATTAAACAACATAGAACACCAAGAAACTTCACTTTCCTTTGTCATTTCTTTTGTGTTATTTAGTATGCTATTCATGCCTCACAGTTGTGCGAACTGTACTCTGTATTACTTTCAATCATTTTTTTGTGCTTAACTGCTTATGCAAAAAACGCTATCTGCTTTTGAAGAGAGGTCATTTCCGCTCCATCTTTGGGATGGCTCATTCGGCAATGTCAACAACAGATTGTAATCAACACTCTAAGACGATCGTTGGTGAATGATGCCAATAATTCCAGGTGACATTATTCTGCATCTGCTAGTATTGCGCTAATAATTCTGTAACTTTTTACTGTTATTCCCTTTTGTAAGAATAATTGCAAGGAATCTATAATCTCTAAGCTTCTTCATTGAATTTACAGCTTACACTGCACTGATTCATGGCACTCTTTGTATGTTATATCACTGTATGTTCTGCCAATATTACTGGAGCTATTTACTTGGTTTTGTATCAAACAGATTTTACTATGAGAGACACGCTCCTTTCTACTCCCTCCGTTCCAAAATATAAGTCTTTTAAGAGATTCCAATAAGGGACTACATACGGAGCAAAATGAGTGAATCTACATTCTAAAATATGTCTATATACATCCGTATGTAGTCTCTTAGTGAAATCTCTAGAAAGACTTATATTTAGGAACGGAGGGAGTAATAGAAAATGATATGCAGCTGGCCGCTTGTTAGAGGAAATAGCCAACAACAAAGATTACAATTTCACATTAAACTAGAAAGACAATTTAATCATGAATGTCCTTACTATTTGGATTTGATGACCCCCTTAATTGAGTAATGATAAATATTTCTCAAAAGAGGTAGTGATCTACATTTTATCTGACAATTGAAGCTAGGCTCATGTGATGCACATAGGCAACAAAAACTAATTGTAGGTGCTCAGCATGAATATTATATATGCTCATAATTTTGTCCCTTTGTGTTCAACATTTCGATAATGTGACAAACTCTTCTGTTTTCTTGCAGGCATTCTTTTGAGTACTCTGACAAAGATGAAACAATCGTAGCTCATTTGGTTGGTGCAATTGATGCCTTCTTCAAGATATCTGCAGATTGGCCACTGTCGTCCTATGGTCTGAAGTTAATCTCAATCCGCAATTCAGGGACCCAGCCAACGAATATAACTTTAGATTTGCTCTGCAAGACCAAGGTAAAAATGGCTAAGCCAATATTAGCAGAGGAAGTATGAAAATAATGGTCTGTTTTGCATAGACGCCTAGTTTCCTTTTTGTAGTCAATAAGCATGGGTACCAGCTTCTAGACCAAGGCCATGGCTACCAAAACAAACATAATAGCATGGGTACCAGCTGTTGAGTAGCAACCTAATTCGCAGTCTTGGTCCTTTGGTTGGCAGGAACTTGCCAATGGCTTGGAGCTTGAGACTCGTCGGCATCTGGTAAGATTTGTAGACGCCGTTGAGGAGATTCTTGTTCGGGAGATGCAGTCAGAGCTCCACTCCAGCAGGGTTTCTGCTTAGAATCGAGTTCTGGGCTCGGCTTCTCATCAAGTTGATGGCAGACAGGAGCTCATTTCAGATTACCCTTATACTTCGTACAGATCTGGTGCCACTTGACCTTCTACGCATGTGGAATCGAGTGCTGTTGCTGCTAGGTATAACGGCATAGATTTAGTCCATTTTTTTATTGTAGTTAAAAAAAAGGTGTGCGCAAAAGCTTGAACCGTCGAAAGATCAGGCGGGATTGTGGTTGTATTGGTTCTTTATACCAGACTGTTAAACTGTGTCCTCCAGTGCACTGTTCAATTGACTGACGCTGTGATAAAAAGGAAATAAGAAAAATGCAATTAGCTAGACTTGAAACTGTGTCCTCCAGTTCAATTGACTTGCGGCTTGTGCGAATTCAATTCAAACTGAGAAAACACATGAAACATGATCTCCGCCCAGGCAAAATAATTCCAAGTTTCAAATAGATCTGTAATAATGAACTCAAGGCAGAAACACAACAAGACGGAAAGCAGAGATGAGCAGAACATGATCGAGCTTGTTGAACTCATTGCATTTCGATCAGAAAAAATGGCTTTAAAGTTTGGAATCTCATGGTGCACCAGCATATAGGTCTGTCTGTATACAAATATCCATTTATTACTTTGAAACTTATACAAGCCTTGTAAACTTCAACGGTCACATAAAATATTCAACACAACAAAAGGTTGCAACGGAGCCCTTCATGGCCAGCCAGCATCTCACACCACCTTCACTAGCCTCTTCCCCACTGTCATCCAACAACTTACAGGACAGCACATAAAACATTCTACCCTGCTATTAGGAAAACCTACACTGACCCAAAACACGAAATAATAGGATGGATGCAGTCTCATTAACCTTGTGTTCCTTCCTCTTTATTAGAGCTGCACTTTGCGGTCGTAGACCCAGCTGAACGGAACCACAGGCCCCTGTTTCGCCCTTGCCTGCGCTCTTTCGTCCAGCCGCCTGAATCTCGTTGCCAAAGTGCAAACATAGTCCTGCGACCGTCTTCCTTCACCGGACAGTCCAGTGAGATCTGCAACTTTCCACCTCTGGACCAAGAACTCGAGGATGTCGGCATAGTCTTTCGCTGTGTAGACCCCAAGCCGCTGCGCCACCGAGCTGAAGTGCTCAAATAGGTTGTCGTCCTCACCATCGTACATGAGATGAGCAGGCATCGAGATCTTCTTCCTCATCATGTCAGCAAATGCAAGCACCGTGTAGTCAGGATCTATTTCAAAAAGCTTCTCAACTATCTTGGTGTAAGCCGTCTCATGGCGCTTCTCATCAGCTGCTATTGTACCACATATCTGGGCCAGTTTAAGGTCCCCAAATTGCTTGGCATGCCTAGCAGTATTGCCATGGGATATGAAAGTAGCTCTCTCTTGGAATGATGTGTAAAGGAAACCCATGTAGGGATTGTTCTCAGTTCCTGGATCCTGTATTGACATGGGATACACTAAAAATTAATGGCAATGTTCAATCCAAAACAATTGCATGTTACAATTTACAAGTAGCTGAACTACCACAGCACAAGAATATAGGTTAAAACAGAATATAGGTTGCCCTGCTACAATGAAGCACTATCTACACACAGCACAAAGTAAAGGGTAGTTTGTCGATTGAACACCATACACTTTTGTTACATGTTGGTTTTGAGAATAGCAAAGTTAATGATCATACACTGAACCTTAAAAGATACTCCCTCCATCCCATAATATAAGAGCGTTTTGACACTACACTAGTGTCAAAAACGTCCTTATATTAGGGGACGGAGGGAGTAGATAATAGTTCTTACCATTCCAGAACCAATAAGGTACTGTATAGTCTTCTCAATTTGTCTCATGTCAACCCGTCCGGAAAGGTACATGTACTTGTTCAGTAGATCACCGTGCCTGTTTTCTTCAGCAGTCCATGCTCTTGTCCAAACAGCCCAGGCAGTTGGGCTTGCGCCAGTTTCATCTCGGACACCATCAAGGGTGTTGAGCATTGTTTGGTACGTAGGAAGGGCTTCCTCAGTAACCATGTCACCAACCAGGCAAACAAAGTAGTCATCAGGGATTTCCTTTGCCCGCTCCCTCAGTTCTTTTACTTCATCATAAAATCCCTCGGAAGAAGGCTCTGGTAGGAAGTCCTGTGGCTGCCATGACTTCTCAACTGGCTTCAGAAGGTTCAATAGGTTGTCCCTAGCCCAAGATTGAAGTGAATCAAAGATCTCCTGCTTTTGTGCTGGTAGCGAATGCATGACTTGGAGATGCACCTCGCGTGGGGGAGCATAGGGCTTTTTGGCAATTTTGACCCTAGGAAAGGTAACATAATGATTTAGTACAATCCAGAAGGAGCACTGCACAGTACATACGGATGTACTGTACTTGTTAAGGTGACATATGGATGTAACTCATATTAATCTATCTACCATAATATCTCTATTCTGGAAATTTCCAGGGTTCTATCAAATTAGAGTGGCCAAGGAAATGAGCCTATCCCTTTACGCCATGGTGAAGAAAGGCTCCTGATGTTTGCATAGAAACTTTTAATACAAAACAGTGTTTACCAAACATGCTACTACCATATATCAAAAACATGTAAGGTTCCGGTGAAGTGAGATTAAGTAGCTTGAGGTGCCACAACTGCATCTACGTACATAAACAGGCAGAGTCAACAATGCTCCTAAGGTTTTACAAGCTATTATCCGGAATAACTTGATGGACAATTTGGCTAAACAGAGTAACTCAATGCAAAACTTGACTAAGCAAAACACAATCAACGCAAAATCCGCCAAATTATCTCACATTAAACTGGATGACAAAAAGAGTCGTTACCCTTTTTTTTGTACTCGCATAATTCCTATATTCATCTTTATGAATCCAGTGAACAGTCTGATCACTCATATTTCATTGTATTATTGATTACAATACCCTAAAACGTCATTGGTAAATTCCTGTTCACTGGAGGGTGTAAATTTCTGTTCTTAGACTACGACTTATTTAAACCGATACTACAAGAACACAAGAGTAGTGTTTGTGTGTGCTCCCAGTAACTAAATTGCACAAATCATAATCCCAGATCAAGCCTTTTAATGTTCACTATCAGTCTATCCCCATCACCATGTTTGAACAAGTTCAGATCTCAGCAGCTAACAAGTTTATGGCTTCATGCGTGACATAAACCCCTCGAAGACCACTGGAAAACAACTTTGAACAAGTACAGCCTGCATAAATTAAAATTGACCATCCAAAGAATTCTGGATTTCTACAGCCTGCTTAAATTGACCATCGAAATGACTCTGAATTTCGGCAGCCTGATTAAATTGACCATCCAAAGAATTCTGGATTTCTACAGCCTGCTTACATTGACCATCTATTGTTTCTGCACAAGCAATTCCTTCTAACCAACAATATAGGATTTTTGTTATGACAAATAACTAGTTAATGTGAAATTGATACTACAAGAATTCATGCACAATCAATTTGAGAACCAGTAGATATATCGTCGTTACAAAAAAAATATGAGATGGACAGAAAAAGGGAACCGGATTTTGCGCATCTGCAAACGGGCTAGATCGCCAAATCGATCAGATAGGGGTCACAAACTAGCCATCCAGATCGTAAGCAGAAGCTCGGCATCAAATGGATCAGCAAATGAATTTAAAGACACGCCGAGCAAAGCCCTGGATCTCAACAAGAAAAGGAGAACACGGAAGCCAAACCGCAATGAGAAGAAAAGATGGAGTGCATTTTTTTCTTGCCGTGATTTGATCCGATCCATTGGAGCAAGTGTTTGCCCTATTTTCCAAGCAGCCAATTCTAGATCACAAATCTCGCCACCCCAGATCACAAAAATAACTCCCGGGTCTATGGAAACCCTCCCACCAACCCAGATCACACTATACGCGAAACCATTTCCGCCATAAACAAGGAGCAGGATTTGCAGGGAGGATCTGCTTACTCGTTCATGGTGGAGGCCATGGCCACCACCGGCGGTGCCCCATTGCTGGCCCTCCTCTGCGCGACGGAAGGCGACGGCGAGGCCTTGTGGGACGAGAGGCAGGCCCTGAACGCCATGGCCGGTCGACTCACTCACCTCACCACGAGCCGCCCCGTGCGAGATCTCGATGAGGAGGACAGGTGGATGGATTCTTGTTTGCTACAGAGGCCGGGATTCCTCCTGCACCGCTTCTTGGGTGCTCCTGGTTGTCTGTCTCTACCTGTGCCTGGGTGGGCTGGCTGTGGGGGGTTATACAAGGGAAGGGGTTTGTGAGAGGGATCCGCTATTAAAAGAGGGAAGAGAGAGAATTTCTTGTCGATCGGGGAGAGAGGGATCCGCCATTATTTTTGTTTACGGCGTCGAGTTATTCCAACCTCTTTTGCTGGCCTGCATTGAAATTTTTGACCTCGCTGGCCCCCATGGCCAAAAATAAACTTGATGTTGTCGATAGATAGTGAGGTGTTTTTTTAACGCATTACATACGCAAACGCTCATATACACACGCATACACTCATCCATATAAACACGCACGCACATTCTACCTCTATGAGCACATTGGAAAGACTGAGCCGGCATATCATCTTGAAAAAGTCATCATAGGCACATCGTCGTCGACGGAACGTCTCCTCCCACTGCATGTGCATCGCTGGAAATCCTGAGATAAATCCAGGAATAAATGCGAGCACCAGGATTTGAACCCTGGTGGGCCGGGATACCACAGTTCCTCTAACCATCCAACCACAGGTTGGTTCGCGATAGTGAGTGTTTTGGATCCCGGTGCCTACGAGCATCAAACTTAATAAGGTTCATATTTTAAAGTTTCAGAACATTTTAAAAGCCCCCCCCCCCCCCAAAAAAACAAAAAACGAACATTTTAAAATCAACCTCACATATACACCTGGACATACTATATATTCGTAAAAAAAAACTGGGCATATTATGTGTATGTAATGTTTCGTATTTTTTATTTATTTTTACGCACAGACTATATGCATTATAGAGCCACATATTTGTCTTCTTTATGTACTTACAAATAAATGCATTTCATGTGTGCTTCTATATGTACAAGAGAGAAAAAACAAAAATTTCAAAACTCTAAATGTGTTAATTAAAAAAAAACTAAAATCTAGGTCAATTTTTGTTTTTGGCGTTCTCAGAATCTCAAGTCTCTACACAAGATGGATAAGAGAGAAAATTGGTAAACTGTATTTATAGAAATAATATTATAGGTTTTATGTCTTTAGGAAACATTGAGCACAATCACAGACATACACACGAAGCATAATGTTGACGTAGAGATCAGACGAGAACGCCCCTCTCCTTACTAGAATGCGATGTGATATAAGGAGCAGCTCTAACTTAAGCCTAAGTTGATCCTTAGTTACAATTCAAGATGCCTACAGCACAATAAGGTAGGCAAAGCCACTAGTTTACTTGCTTGAAAAAGGCAACCTTGGCCGATTCACATTACCCCTTATTATTTCAATCCTTCCATGTCCACCCATTAAAGCATAGCAACGCCACTTAACTCATGCTTCTATTCGACTAGTTGTTTCGTAACTCTTATTTCCAAAGTCCCCCCTTCATCTGGTCCTTGAAAGCAATTCCCTTCATTCTTGTCAAGGAGAACAATTCATTCATTGGTTAGTCTTCCATTCAGGTCGCTTATTTGAATCACCTGGAATGATGTCTCAGAACTCTTCAGTGAGAGGTTGCAGCTCTACAGGGACATCGAGGTCTCCGTTTTGAGGGGCGGTCTCTTTTGCCAATATGGCAAAGACTACCTGAAACTATTCCAAGGCTTTGTGAATTTGGGTCTTTTTTAAGGAAATTGTTATTCTTCGCAAGAACCGATTTGGATGCGTCTCCTATTATCAACGGACCAAGGATCACCTTAACTCTTTCTTTCTCAAAAGAATAGGTATTCAAACCCATCATGGACTATATTTCTTTCGTATAGCCAAGGTTACGATGGAGACGTCAATCTCTGGCTGAAATGGTAAACCACGTATGTCAATCTCTACCTAACTCAAATATAAAGTAGAAGGGGGAGCATTAGCATGAGGTGGTCACCATGTGATTCTAAGCATTCACTGTACACCAGTAAATCATCGAAGAATATGAGTACAAACCTTCTCAACAGTTGACTAAATACCATGTTCATTAAATTGTTGAACGTGGCCGGTGCGTTGGTCAGACCAAATGGCATGACTTTGAATTCGGAATGGACTTGGCGGGTCTTGAATGCAGTCTTATACACATCCTTCTCTTCCATACTGATTTGGTGGTATCCACGGGTCCATTTTGAGATAATGGTGGCACCAGGCAATCGGTCAAGGAGATTATCTATTAGTGGAATGAGATACTGGTTCTTCAAGTTTGTGTATCGAGAGCTCTATAGTAGACACAGAGCCCCCAAGTCCCGCCCTTCTTCTTGACCAAGAGGATAGGTGATGCATAGGGGTTAGTTGAGGAGTGAAGCCTTGCTGCAACAATTCATCCGCCATATTGTTTATTTACCTTTGCTGGAAGTAGGAGTACCGAATCCGGTATTCACTAGTTTTGCTTCTAACATAACAAGGGAAGCGGAGATTTCCTTTCACCTCTTTTGTGTTCTTGTCTATTGCACTTCTTGCGACACACAATTCTGGCAGTTGTACTTCTAGCACCGTTGTCACCATATCATCTTTCTTCTTCACGCAAATTGTCCCCAAATAGTACCCCTAGCAGCTACACAACTCTCTCGGCTCTCGAAGTCTTCCATTCGCTCTCACTCTTCAGACTTTTTAGTGTCGTAGGTTTTCCTAACGGGAGCGAGGAAGAATTCCACTCGACTCCACTGATCAAAAGATCAGGAGGGATTTTTCACAATGTGAGAATGGAATATGCAAAATAGAGTTCGTTGGTAAATAAATGGCATGGGTGTCCCAGGTTTTCCACAAACACAATTGTAGCAACCTCCTTTGTTTTTATTCTACATCTATTTCCGAGTAATCTATTCCAACTTTAGTTTGTTAAGTGTAGTTTCCCCTCATGACACTAATTAGGGTTACTAGTCACTACAAAAAGGAGGACTTTTAGCGATGGTTCACTTATGCCACGTAAAACCAATTTTTGTCACTAAAATTGTGTTGGTGGCAAATTTCGGCTGTCACCCCCACCACATCGAAGCCTCGTCACAAAAATAAAATCTTGAGGTTACCTAAGATCATATCTTAGGCGACGAACCCAGTTTTGTCATGAATGTCCATTTTCGGTGATGGCCAATACGGTCACCTATGATAAGCTGATTTATCAGCTAAGATCGTTTGGTAACGATAATCCATCACTGGTAATCGGTTCATCAGTTTGACTAGTCAAAGATTATGCTAAATGGGCCCAACAGATGCTGACGTGGCTGATTCCATGTGGGCCGACTAAGGTTTTATCAATAACGGTGGCCGTCAGTAATAGCTAGGGCCTCATATGGGTCCCAAAGATGCTGATGTGGATGTCGCGTCAACGTTGATTTTAACATACCATGCATTTGGTTTCTTCCACACATGCTCAGATTTCTAGATAGGCTAGTGTGGCGTATAGCTTCGAAAAAAATTTGTAGCTAGAACTTGGATGGTTATCGCTGTTCTCGCCATGTTCTAAACGTTTTCACCATTTGCTCCTTTGCTGTCTCTGGCACCAAATATACCACATAGCTACAAGAAATCAGCTCCACTACTGGTAGTTCATGCACCACCGAACATAGTTGGAGAAGAGCTTCCAAGTTGATAGAGCCCAAGCGGTCCTCAACCACTGCATGCTGGATTGCATCAACAAGATTTAGTTCGGTCCATACCTCATTCGCTCGAGCACAAGTGAATATGCAATGTTGGATATCCTCCAATCCAATCCTACACAATGGGCATTGGGGGATAACAAGGATGTGTTGTCCAGCTAACACCTAGACATGGTAACACACCCTTCAAACCTTCCATCCAAAGTGTTTTATTTTTTTAGGAATCCTTAGCTGCCATAAATCTTTCCAAACTGGATTTATATGAGACATACCAGGGCTATCTACTCTAGAATAGTGGTGTTCAAATGAATGGTTGAACTCCACATGATAGGACTACCTAATGAAAATGTCCCTGACTTAGTAAATTGCCAAGCCACAAAATCTTCTAGAGCTGCAACATGGAGTGGGATTTGCATAATTCTATGAACATCAATCGGTGAGAACACAATACAAATAAGCGCCTCGTCTCACTATCTGCTGCGGGGATCGATGTTTTCTGAACCCTTTGGGCATCTCCAACGGTGACCCGCAAATTACTCCTGCATCTGTCCGCGGACAAGGGGGACCAGTCCATAGATACGGATGCGGGAGACGGCCATCCAACATTGCCCGCATACATTTCAACCCATATTTGAACTAACTGGACGAAATTCATGCAAACTGGCCGATATTCATCAAAGTTTGGATAGAAAATAGCACAAATCATCCATACATAACATGCAAATTAACTCTAGTACAACAATGTCTCCAATTCTACTAGATGTCCAACAAGTTTCTCATCAATGGTTCATGTCGTCTCACACATACTTCCCATTCAGCTTCACCCAACAGTTTGTGTACGTAAATAACCATCCCTTTGTCTTGTGGTACATCACGGCAGCACGTGCGGGCTACATAAACATGTGTACACCAATATTGAGCGAATGAACGATTTAAACAAATTGAGCAAGAAGAAGCAAAACTTACGATCTCCTTCTCCGCCGCGTGCAATGGCTAACTTGCCTCCAGCAGGCGAACCACTTGAAAAACCTTGGTGACGCTGGTCCGGATAGTGTGCTAGCGATATGATAATGACCTCACATTGCGTTGTTGAATCATGTACACGTCGTAGGACGCAATATACTTTCTTGCGTGAAACGATTCATGCACTTGCTGCCAGAAGATCCCCTATCTTCGCCTGCCTAAGAAATCTGCGGATACGGCCAACCATGTATCACACAACAACTCATCCTCCATGGTTGAGTAGCTCGTCATCATTTGTACTCTAAAAACGACATAGCGTTTAAAAATAAGCTCAATGGCATTTGACTGAACACCATCAGGGTGTGGTGTCGGCCATGGAGGTCGTCGACAGGGGGCAGAGTGTACGTGGTTACAAACGGATCCAGGGTGGAGTGGACAACCGCGTCGTAAATGCGAGCGGTCACATCGGTGCTGCATGCGGATGTTCGTCAATGCCTCTGTGATGGCCGGAGACGTACAACAGCGGCGTGGAAGGTGGAGGGTGTGGATGCAAAGCAATGGGGAGGAGGGGCCTAGTGGAAGCAAATGAGACCGGGAGGGGGGATTGGGTGGGTCAGAGGTGTTGAAGTCCTACGTGGCTACTCTCCGGACCCCCCATCTCTCATTTGCAAAAGAAAACGCGTCTGAACCGTCCTGCGGAGCGATATAGGCCCGCGTTGCATGACTTTCCCGGTTCGGTCAGTGCGGTTCGGACGTATGAGGCGGTCTGTGGATCCCGGAGTACTAGTAATGTTTAGTTTCCAAACTGAAACAGAGTTAAATTTTGTGCAAAATAAATAGAGGATCATTTCGTAGGTATTTTTGTTTTGACGTAAATAACTTTATTTCTCAAATGATAGTGAGGTCGTTTACAACAAGTTGAGAAATAAAGTCCGGGATTGAGCTATCCCAGAACTCCGAGAGTCTACTAGAGAGGGAGTATTTAGCTATACAATCAGCTACTTCATTTGCTTCCCGTAGGCAAGCAATGATTTCATAATGAGCAACATCTAATCCCAACTCTTTTCCTTCAAATACAGTAGCTGAATCTTGTCCCGAGTATTCTTCCATACTAAACGCTTGGACCGCATTATAGCAATCAGATTCTATCTGGAAAGTATTGCAACCGATCTTAGAGGCAAGATAGAAGCCATTACGGATGGCCATTATCTCCGCAGATTCTGCTTTTGTCACATGCGGTATAAACCAGCTAGCTGCAGCAATGAACTCACCGCGCTCATCCCGCGCAATAGCCCCCGTTCCTCCATTCATATTCTCATAACAAAAGGACGCATCCACGTTTATATTCACTACTCCCCTTCCCGGTTTCTGCCACATGTGATCACACTTTCTTATGGGTTGATTCACTGCGAGTGAACGGTAAAAGTTCGTGGCCAGGACTCGGATTGAAACAGCTGTCCGATCCGGTGGTGGGATGTGTATCTCCTTTACTTTCTGTCTCCTCTGCCACCATATGTACCAGCTAGCCACTGCCATTAGCTCTGCCATCGGTACGCCCTCTGTGCTTTCATCTTTATACATTAGAGTGCTCATCGTGAATGAACCCGATCTGTCCTGTAGAGCTGTGTTTTGAATCTCAGTTTTTAAGCCGAGTTTCTCCCAGATCTCCAAGGCTCGAGGACATTGGAATAAACAATGTTGCGTGTCTTCATAACCAATCCGGCAGACCGGACACTGCCCGGATACTGGTATATGACGCCCTGCAAGGGTTCCAAAACATGGTAGCACTCCTCGGATAACTTTCCACACAAAGTGCTTGATCTTCCCAGGTACTCGAAGAGCCCAAACATGCTTCCATATATCCTGTTCTCGGCTCCGTTGTGGATAAGACAGATCCATCTGACGCCCAAATTGATGTTTAAATTCTGTGTGATAAGCCGATCTAACTGTGAAGTTTCCATTCCGGTTATAATGCCATGAAACAAAGTCATCCATGATATGCACTCTCAGTGGGATTTGTAGAATTCTGTACACATCGACCGTCCAAAAGACATCGCGAACCAACACCTCATCCCACTGACCTGTATGTGGATCAATTAACTCTTCCACTGTTGTCAACATAGTGGATCCCCGCGGTGTTATGATTTTCCGGGACTCACTTGTTGGAACCCAAGGATCTTGCCAAATGTTTATATGTGATCCCGTACCCACTCTCCAAATACATCCTCGTTTGAACGTTTGAATCCCAGCAACGATACTCTGCCACGTAAAGGAGGATCCCTTCTTCGGCCCTGCATTCAATATGTTTCCATCTGGATAGTATTTAGCACTGAGAACTCGAGCACACAAAGATTCTGGATTCTGGATCAGACGCCAACACTGTTTTGCTAATAAAGCAAGATTAAAATTGTGAAGTCTCTAAACCCCAATCTGTTGGAAATATGCCCTAGAGGCAATAATAAATGGTTATTATTATATTTCTTTGTTCATGGTAATTGTCTATTATTCATGCTATAATTGTATTGTCCGGAAATCGTAATACATGTGTGAATACATAGACCACAACCTGTCCCTAGTAAGCCTCTAGTTGACTAGCTCGTTGATCAACAGATAGTCATGGTTTCCTGACTATGGACATTGGATGTCATTGATAACGGGATCACATCATTAGGAGAATGATGTGATGGACAAGACCCAACTTAAGCATAGCATAAAAGATCGTGTAGTTTCGTTTGCTAGAGCTTTTCCAATGTCAAGTATCTTTTCCTTAGACCATGAGATCGTGCAACTCCCGGATACCGTAGGAGTGCTTTGGGTGTGCCAAACGTCACAACGTAACTGGGTGACTATAAAGGTGCATTACGGGTATCTCCGAAAGTGTCTGTTAGGTTGGCACGGATCGAGACTGGGATTTGTCACTCCGTGTGACGGAGAGGTATCTCTGGGCCCACTCGGTAATGCATCATCATAATGAGCTCAATGTGACTAAGGCGTTAGTCACGGGATCATGCATTGCGGTACGAGTAAAGAGACTTGCCGGTAACGAGATTGAACAAGGTATTGGGATACCGACGATCGAATCTCGGGCAAGTAACATACCGATTGACAAAGGGAATTGCATACGGATTGATTGAATCCTCGACACCGTGGTTCATCCGATGATATCATCGTGGAACATGTGGGAGCCAACATGGGTATCCAGATCCCGCTGTTGGTTATTGACCGGAGAGGCGTCTCGGTCATGTCTGCATGTCTCCCGAACCCGTAGGGTCTACACACTTAAGGTCCGGTGACGCTAGGGTTGTAGAGATATATGTATGCGGAAACCCGAAAGTTGTTCGGAGTCCCGGATGAGATCCCGGACGTCACGAGAGGTTCCGGAATGGTCCGGAGGTAAAGATTTATATATGGGAAGTCTTATTTTGGTCGCCGGAAAAGTTTCGCGCTTTATCGGTATTGTACCGGGAGTGCCGAAAGGGGTCCGGGGGTCCACCAGCCCCGGGGGGCCACATGGGCTGTAAGGGGTGCGCCTTGGCCTATATGGGCCAAGGGCACCAGCCCCAAGAGGCCCATGCGCAAGAGATAAGAAAAAAGGGAGAGTCCTAAAGGGGGAAGGCACCTCCGAGGTGCCTTGGGGGGGAAGGACTCCCCCCTGGCCGCACCCTTCCTTGGAGGAAGGGGCAAGGCTGCGCCCCCCCTCTCCCTTGGCCCTATATATAGTGGGGGGAAGGGAGGGCAGCGATAACTAAGCCTTGGGCGCCTCCCTCCTCCCCTGCAACACCTCTCTCTCTCTCTCGCAGAAGCTCGGCGAAGCCCTGCCGGAGACCCGCTACATCCACCACCACGCCGTCGTGCTGTTGGATCTCCATCAACCTCTCCTCCCCCCTTGCTGGATGAAGAAGGAGGAGACGTCGCTGCACCGTACGTGTGTTGAACGCGGAGGTGTCGTCCGTTCGGCACTCGGTCATCGGTGATTTGGATCACGGCGAGTACGACTCCGTCATCCACGTTCATTGGAACGCTTCCGCTCGCGATCTACAAGGGTATGTAGATGCACTCCTTTCCCCTCGTTGCTAGTAGACTCCATAGATGCATCTTGGTGAGCGTAGGAAAATTTTAAATTATGCTACGATTCCCAACAGTGGCATCATGAGCCAGGTCTATGCGTAGTTACTATGCACGAGTAGAACACAAAGTAGTTGTGGGCGTTGAGTTTGCCAATTCTTCTTGCCGCTACTAGTCTTTTCTTGTTTCGGCGGCATTGTAGGATGAAGCGGCCCGGACCGACCTTACACGTACTCTTACGTGAGACAGGTTCCACCGACTGACATGCACTAGATGCATAAGGTGGCTAGCGGGTGTCTGTCTCTCCTACTTTAGTCGGAACGGATTCGATGAAAAGGGTCCTTATGAAGGGTAAATAGAAATTGGCAAATCACGTTGTGGTCATACGTAGGTAAGAAACGTTCTTGCTAGAAACCTACAAACCACGTAAAAACTTGCAACAACAATTAGAGGACGTCTAACTTGTTTTTGCAGCAAGTGCTATGTGATATGATATGGCCAGAAGATGTGATGAATGATATATGTGATGTATGAGATTGATCATATTCTTGTAATAGGAATCACGACTTGCATGTCGATGAGTATGACAACCGGCAGGAGCCATAGGAGTTGTCTTTATTATTTTGCATGACCTGCGAGTCATTGAATAACGCCATGTAAATTACTTTACTTTGTTGCTAAACGAGTTGGCCATAGAAGTAGAAGTAATCGTTGGCGTGACAACTTCATGAAGACACAATGATGGAGATCATGATGATGGAGATCATGGTGTCATGCCGGTGACAAAGATGATCATGGTGCCCCGAAGATGGAGATCAAAGGAGCATGATGATATTGGCCATATCATGTCACTATTTGATTGCATGTGATGTTTATCAT
Source organism: Triticum aestivum (assembly GCF_018294505.1). NCBI lineage: Eukaryota > Viridiplantae > Streptophyta > Magnoliopsida > Poales > Poaceae > Triticum > Triticum aestivum. Next base: position 353,576,801 of record NC_057799.1, read on the forward strand.
GTTTCTGCATCTTATTTGCTTAGAACGACGGTAGCAAGTAGGATGATCCCTTATAATAATTTCAAGAAAGTGTTCACCCTAACTGTGCACCGTTGCGAAGGTTCGTCGTTTCGAAGCACCACGTGATGATCGGGTGTGATAGATTCTTACGTTCGAATACAACGGGTGTTGACGAGCCTAGCATGTACAGACATGGCCTCGGAACACACGCAATACACTTAGGTTGACTTGACGAGCCTAGCATGTACAGACATGGCCTCGGAACACGGAGGACCGAAAGGTCGAGCATGAGTCGTATAGAAGATACGATCAACATGGAGATGTTCACCGATCTTGACTAGTCCGTCTCACGTGATGATCGGACACGGCCTAGTTGAACTCGGATCATGTTTCACTTAGATGACTAGAGGGATGTCTATCTGAGTGGGAGTTCATAATCAGATGAACTTCATTATCATGAACATAGTCAAAAAGTATTTGCAAATTATGTCATGGCTTGCGCTTTAGTTCTACTGGTTAAGATATGTTCCTAGAGAAAATTTAGTTGAAAGTTGGTAGTAGCAATTATGCGGACTGGGTCCGTAAACTGAGGATTGTCCTCATTGCTGCACAGAAGGCTTATGTCCTTAATGCACCGCTCGGTGTGCTGAACCTCAGCGTCGTCTGTAGATGTTACAAAACATCTGACATACACGTTTTGATAACTACGTGATAGTTCGGTGCGGTTTAGAATTGTGGCACCAAAGACGTTTCTGAAACGTCGCAGAACATGTGAGATGTTCCGAAGACTGAAATTGGGATTTCAGACTAGTGCCCACGTCAAGAGGTATGAGACCTCTGACAAGTTTCTTAAGCCTGCAAACTAAGGGAGAAAAGCTCAATCGTTGAGCGTGTGCTCAGATTGTCTGAGTGCCACAATCGCTTGAATCGAGTGGGAGTTAATCTCCCAGATGAGATAGTGATAGTTCTCCATAGTCACTGCCACCAAGCTAGTAGAGCTTCGTGATGAACTATAACATATCAAGGATAGTTATGATGATCCTTGAGCTATTCGCGATGTTTGACACCGCGAGAGTAGAAATCAAGAAGGAGCATCAATTGTTGATGGTTAGTAAAACCACTAGTTTAAGAAGGGCAAGGGCAAAAGGGATACTTCATGAAACAGCAAGTCGTTTGCTGCTCTAGTGAAGAATCCCAAGGTTGAACCCAAACCCGAGACTAAGTGCTTCTGTAATGAGAGGAACGGTCACTGAAGCAGTACTACCCTAGATACTTGGTAGATGAGAAGGCAGGCAAGGTCGACAAAGTATATTGGATATACGTTATATGAATGTGTACTTTACTAGTACTCCTAGCAGCACCAGGGTATTAGATACTGGTTCGGTTGCTAAGTGTTAGTAACTCGAAATAAAAGCTGCGGAATAAATGGAGACTAGCTAAAGGTGAGATGACGATATGTGTTTCCAAGGTTGATGTGATCAAGCATCGCATGCTCCCTCTACCATCGAGATTTGGTGGTTGCGCTGAACATGATTGGATTATGTTTACCGCAAAACGGTTATTCATTTAAGGAGAATAATGGTTACTCTGTTTATTTGAATAATACCTTCAATGGTCTTGCACCTAAAATGAATCTCGATCGTAGTGATACACATGTTCATGCCAAAAGATATAAGATAGTAATGATAGTACCACATACTTGTGGCACTGCCACTTGAGTCATATTGGTGTAGAACGCATGAAGAAGCTCCATGTAGGTGGATCTTTGGACTCACTCATTTTTGAAAAGATTGAGACATGCGAACCATGTCTATTGGTATATATGCATGAAGAAACTCCATACAGATGGATCATTTGGACTCACTTGATTATGAATCACTTGAGACATGCAAATCATACCACATGGGCAAGATGACTGAAAGGCCTCGTTTTCAGTGAGATGGAACAAGAGAGCAATTTATTGGAAGTAATACATTTTGATGTATGCAGTCCAATGAATGCTGAGGCATGCAGTGGATATCGTTATGTTCTTACTTCACAGATGATTTGAGTAGATGCTGAGTGTATTTACTTGATGAAACACTAGTCTGAATTATTGAAAGGTTCAAGCAATTTCAGAGTGAAGTTGAAGATCGTCGTGACAAGAGGATAAAATGTCTGTGATATGATCATAGAGATGAGTATCTGAGATACGAGTTTGGCACACAATTGAGACATTGTGGAAAGTGTTTCACAATTAATACCGCCTGGAACACCATAGTGTGATGGTGTGTCCGAACATCATAACTGCACCCTATTGGATATGGTGCATACCATGATGTTTCTTATCAAATTACCACTATCATTTATGGGTTAGGCATTAGAGACAACCGCATTCACTTTAAAAGGGGCACCACGCAATTCCGTTGAGACGACACCGTTTATAGAAACCTAAGTTGTCGTTTCTTAAAAGTTTGGGGCTGCGATGCTTATGTGAAAAAGTTTCAGGCTGATAAGCTCGAACCCAAAGCGGATAAATGCATCTTCATAGAATACCCAAAAACAGTTGGGTATACCTCCTATCTGGAAGCAAAAGTAATTGCTTCTAGAAACGAGTCCTTTCTCGAGGAAAAGTTTCTCTCGAAAGAATTGAGTGGGAGGATGGTGGAGACTTGATAAGGTTATTGAACCGTCGCTTCAACTAGTGTGTAGCAGGGCACAGGAAGTTGTTCCTGTGGCACCTACACCAATTGAAGTGGAAGCTTATGATAGTGATCATGAAACTTCGGATCAAGTCACTACCAAACCTCGTAGGATGACGAGGATGCGCACTACTTCAGAGTAATGCGTGATCCTGTCTTGGAAGTCATGTTGCTAGACAACAATGAACCTACGAGCTATGGAGAAGCGATGGTAGGCCCATATCCGACGAATGGCTCGAGGCCATGAAATCCGAGATAGAATCCATGTATCAGAACAAAGCATGGACTTTGGTGAACTTGCCCGATGATCGGCAAGCCATTGAGATAAATGGATCTTTAAGAAGAAGACGGACATGGACGGTAATGTTACCGTCTATGAAGCTCGACTTGTGGCAAAGAGTATTTTCACAAGTTCAAGGAGTTGACTACGATGAGTTTTTCTCATCCGTAGCGATGCTTAGGTCCGTCGGAATCATGTTAGCATTAGCTACATTTATGAAATCTGGCAGATGGATGTCAAAACAAGTTTCCTTACCAGTTTTCGTAAGGAAAGGTTGTATGTGATACAATCAGAAAGGTTTTGTCGATCCTAAGGATGCTAAAAGGTATGCTAGCTCCAGCGATCCTTCCATGGATCAGAGCAAGCATCTCGGAGTCAGAATATACGCTTTGATGGGGTGATCAAAGTTTTTGGGTTTATACAAAGTTTGTTAGAAACTTGTATTTACAATAAAGTGAGTGGGAGCGCTACAACATTTCTGATAAGTATATGTGAATGACATATTGATGATCCGAAATGATGTAAAATTTCTGGAAAGCATAAAGGGTTGTTTGAAAGGAGTTTTTCAAAGGAAGACCTGGATAAAGCTACTTACATATTGGGCATCAAGATCCATAGAGATAGATCAAGACGCCTGATGATACTTTCAAAAGACAGCACACCTTGACATGATTTTGAAAGAGTTCAAAATAGATCAGCAAAGAAGGAGTTCTTGGCTGTGTTACAAGGTGTGAGTATTGAGTGAGACTCAAGACCTGACCACAGCAGAAGATAGAGAAAGGACGAAGGTCGTCCCCTATGCTTTAGACATAGGCTCTATAGTATGCTATGCTGTGTACCGCACATGTAGTGTGCCTTGCCATGAGTTGGTCAAGAGGGTACAATGGTGATCCGGGAAAGGATCTCATGACAGCGGTCGAACTTATCCTTAGCACCTAGTGGATTAAGGAATTTTCTCGATTATGGAGGTGGAAAGGAGTTCGTCGTAAAGGGTTACGTCGATGCGAACTTTGACACTAATCCGGATGACTCTGAGTAGTAAACCGGATTCGTATAGTAGAGCAATTATTTGAAATGGCTCCAAATAGCGCGTGGTAGCATCCACAAGATGACATAGATATTCGTAAAGCACACGGTTCTGAAAGGTTCAGACCCGTTGACTAATAACCTCTCTCACAAGCATAACATGACCAAACCAGAACACATTGAGTGATAATCACATAGTGATGTGAACTAGATCGTTGACTCTAGTAAACTCTTTAGATGTTGGTCACATGGTGATGTGACCAGTGAGTGTTAATCACATGGTGATGTGAACTAGATTATTGACTCTAGTGCAAGTGGGAGACTGTTGGAAATATGCCCTAGAGGCAATAATAAATGGTTATTATTATATTTCTTTGTTCATGGTAATTGTCTATTATTCATGCTATAATTGTATTGTCCGGAAATCGTAATACATGTGTGAATACATAGACCACAACCTGTCCCTAGTAAGCCTCTAGTTGACTAGCTCGTTGATCAACAGATAGTCATGGTTTCCTGACTATGGACATTGGATGTCATTGATAACGGGATCACATCATTAGGAGAATGATGTGATGGACAAGACCCAACTTAAGCATAGCATAAAAGATCGTGTAGTTTCGTTTGCTAGAGCTTTTCCAATGTCAAGTATCTTTTCCTTAGACCATGAGATCGTGCAACTCCCGGATACCGTAGGAGTGCTTTGGGTGTGCCAAACGTCACAACGTAACTGGGTGACTATAAAGGTGCATTACGGGTATCTCCGAAAGTGTCTGTTGGGTTGGCACGGATCGAGACTGGGATTTGTCACTCCGTGTGACGGAGAGGTATCTCTGGGCCCACTCGGTAATGCATCATCATAATGAGCTCAATGTGACTAAGGCGTTAGTCACGGGATCATGCATTGCGGTACGAGTAAAGAGACTTGCCGGTAACGAGATTGAACAAGGTATTGGGATACCGACGATCGAATCTCGGGCAAGTAACATACCGATTGACAAAGGGAATTGCATACGGATTGATTGAATCCTCGACACCGTGGTTCATCCGATGATATCATCGTGGAACATGTGGGAGCCAACATGGGTATCCAGATCCCGCTGTTGGTTATTGACCGGAGAGGCGTCTCGGTCATGTCTGCATGTCTCCCGAACCCGTAGGGTCTACACACTTAAGGTCCGGTGACGCTAGGGTTGTAGAGATATATGTATGCGGAAACCCGAAAGTTGTTCGGAGTCCCGGATGAGATCCCGGACGTCACGAGAGGTTCCGGAATGGTCCGGAGGTAAAGATTTATATATGGGAAGTCTTATTTTGGTCGCCGGAAAAGTTTCGCGCTTTATCGGTATTGTACCGGGAGTGCCGAAAGGGGTCCGGGGGTCCACCAGCCCCGGGGGCCACATGGGCTGTAAGGGGTGCGCCTTGGCCTATATGGGCCAAGGGCACCAGCCCCAAGAGGCCCATGCGCAAGAGATAAGAAAAAAGGGAGAGTCCTAAAGGGGGAAGGCACCTCCGAGGTGCCTTGGGGGGGAAGGACTCCCCCCTGGCCGCACCCTTCCTTGGAGGAAGGGGCAAGGCTGCGCCCCCCCTCTCCCTTGGCCCTATATATAGTGGGGGGAAGGGAGGGCAGCAACATCTAAGCCTTGGGCGCCTCCCTCCTCCCCTGCAACACCTCTCTCTCTCTCGCAGAAGCTCGGCGAAGCCCTGCCGGAGACCCGCTACATCCACCACCACGCCGTCGTGCTGTTGGATCTCCATCAACCTCTCCTCCCCCCTTGCTGGATCAAGAAGGAGGAGACGTCGCTGCACCGTACATGTGTTGAACGCGGAGGTGCCGTCCGTTCGGCACTCGGTCATCGGTGATTTGGATCACGGCGAGTACGACTCCGTCATCCACGTTCATTGGAACGCTTCCGCTCGCGATCTACAAGGGTATGTAGATGCACTCCTTTCCCCTCGTTGCTAGTAGACTCCATAGATGCATCTTGGTGAGCGTAGGAAAATTTTAAATTATGCTACGATTCCCAACACAATCCTCCTTTCCTCTTTGGCATGTACAATTTCCACCATACAAACCAATGCATCCGTTTCTTCTCCTCACTATCTCCCCACCAAAACCCTGCCATTTCATCTGTTATTGCCTTACAAATTCCTTTTGGCAATTTAAAAACTGACATAGCATATGAGGGGATTGATTGGGCCACTGCTTTCAACAAAATTTCCTTTCCCTGTGCAGAAAGTATTTTCTCCTTCCACCCTTTAATTCTCTGACAAATTCGGTCAATCAAGTGCTGAAAACAATCACTTCTGTCCACACCTACAATTGTAGGAAGACCAAGGTATTTGTCAGATAGTGCTTCTGTTAAAATGTCAAGGTTCCTGCATACATCTTCCCTGACAACAACATTTGTATTGGGGCTGAAAAAAACACTTGATTTTGCCGTACTGACAAGCTGTCCAGAGCTTGCACAATATACATCTAAAACCCTCCTCAAAGCATTTGCATTCTGTGTATTGGCCTTCATAAGAATGAGAGAATCGTCTGCGAAAAGCAAGTGGGAGATGGATGGTGCATTACGACGGACTTTGATACCTTCCAAGCCACCCACCTCTTCCTCATGGGCCAACATGCTCGATAATCCTTCAGAACAAAGCAGAAATAAATAAGGGGACAAGGGGTCGCCTTGCCTTAATCCTCTAGTAGGTATTATCTCATCCATTTCTGCACCATTAAACCTTATCTTATAGCTTACTGAGGAAACACACTCCATTATCATCTCAATCCAACCCGGATCAAAGCCGAGTTTTAACATCATCTGCTCCAAGAAACTCCACTCCACACGATCATATGCTTTCATCATGTCTAACTTGACCGCACAATGCCCATTAGAGCCATGAGTTTTTTCTTTATTGCATGAAAGCATTCATACGCAATAAGCACATTATATGTTATGAGTCTACCAGGCACAAACGCACTCTGTGTGGGGGATATGATCTCGGGAAGAACTTTCTTTAACCTGTTCGCATGCATTTTAGAGATGATTTTATATACCACATTGCATAAACTGATTGGCTTGAACTGTGTTATTGCCTCTGGGCTATCTACCTTTGGTATTAACACAATATTTGTGTGATTCCACCCTGCTGGTACTTTCCTCATCTGTACTGCTTCGAGAACCTCATCAGTGAGCTCCTCCCCCAAAATGTGCCAAAACCTCTTGTAAAAGACTGCATGTAAACCGTCCGGCCCCGGTGCCTTCATGTCTCCAATTTGAAATAGTGCTTTTTTGACCTCATCCCGGGTGTATGGAGCTGTTAACATGCTATTCATCTCAGGCGTTACACGTGTTTTAACAGTCTGCATCAATTGTTGATCACAAACCACACCATCAGAATGAAAGAGACCATCAAAATAATCACGAAGCAGTGGACTGAGGTTATCGTTCCCCTCGGTCCACCCATTATTATTATTACGGAGTTTTTTTATCATATTCCTTCTCCTCCTTGCTGAAGCAAATTGGTTAAAATAATTTGTATTACTATTGCCTTTCCGAAGCCATCGAACCCTACCACGCTGGGCCCAGAAGATTTCTTCCTGGTCCAATAGATTTTCAATTAGGACCGAGAGTTCTTTCTGCTTCGCCCTACCCTCCTCCGTATATGGTGCCTGCATGAGTGCCTCCAACTCCTTCTGAGCTTTGTTAAGTCGGGCTCTAGGCCCTTTCAGAGTCTTTCTATCCCAATCATGCAAGTCACAATGGACTGAATCAATTTTTTCCTTTCACAGATGGGTGCAAGCCTTGCTGCACAGCCTTTTGCCAAGCTGTCCTTACAACTTCTTCGACAGTTTCCTCTTCTAGCCATCTGGCCTCAAACTGGCGCTTGAACTTGGGTCTGTTCTCCACGACTCCAGAGAGATATTCAGTGTCTAGCAAGATGGGTCTATGGTCAGATTTCCCCATCTCCAAGTTACACAAACCTGCATACAGATGCATACCCATCCATTCAGCGTTTGTAACAGCCCTGTCCAAGCGTTCCTTCAGTCCACCCCTAAACCAAGTGAACTTATCTCCAACATACCCCATGTCCTCCAAGGAGCAGTCGGAAAGAGCATCTTGGAATGCAACTAGTCGGGAGTGGTGTCGTGGTACCCCTCCCTCCTTTTCAGAAGACAGTAAAATTTCATTAAAGTCACCAATGATAACCCATGGGAGCCTTGAGTGTGTGTGTAGGTCTCGTATGTACCTATAGGTACGATCCTTGTGCTCCCAGCTAGGTTCTCCATAAATTCCTGTTAGCCTCCATATGTTCCCATTTGTCTCATGGATATTCACATCAATTCCTGTAAGAGTGGTGGTTTGGGAGTAGATCCTAACCTCCTTCTTCCAAACCATCAAGAGCCCACCCCTTCTTCCATCCGGACTTGGTACAACTATTTTTTCATCCATACCAAGCCTCCTCCTTAATGCTTCTGCCTTTTCATCATCCAAGTGTGTTTCAGACAGAAAAAACACATCGGGTTTATGCCGCCTCTGCATATCCAGAAGCGACAGAACTGTCGGGGCGCCTAATATGCCCCGACAGTTCCTGCTAATGATCCTCATTGCTCCCGGCGATCACCCACAAGCGGTGTCGCCGATGCATCAACCTGCGGGTTAGCAGCACTTGAGTTCGCCCTCAGTCTCTTTGGATCATGGATCTTCTCTGGTGTACTCATCTGACTCTTGTCCACCCTGTCACTTCTTCCAGATTCCAGCAGACCAACTCTCTCGTTTACAAAGCCTGGCGGTGGAGTTAAAACCTCCCTCCCTCCATTACTTGTCACTGAACCATCATCTCCAATAAGTCTCTTTTTTGCCATCGGAACAACAGCCCCCTGGTTATTCATCCTCCTGTCTAGCTCCATGTCATTCTGGCCTTTGGGATTTGGGTCCTCCGGATCAACTTGTTCTCTGTCGAGCCCCCCATCTCTTCCCCTAGGCCTTCCCATGTTCGCCCTTCCCCTACCACTTCCAGATCCACCAGAGGGATCATCATAATTCACCAGGAGCCAGTCCCCCCACTCACAGTCCTCTGGGTGGTGGAGACCATCCCCACACTCAGTAACCAGGTGTCCAATCAGAACACAAAAGTCACAGAAGTCAGGAAGCTTTTCATATTCAACAGGATACCTTTTGCTTTCCTTCAATGTCAACGGAACAAACCGAACAATGGGGGTATCCAGCATTATATGGACTCGAGCCCTCAAATACTTTGCTGGGTTTATACGCCCCTCATTGACTATGACTTTGATCGGGGGGATTCCCACTTTTTTAGCTATTTTCTCAGCAATCTCCGTTTTCTTCATGAGACCATCCGGTATGCCAATAATGCATGCCCACACAGCGATACGATCGAGTTTATACTCCTCGACGTTTGACAGTCCATCATTTTCTTCCAACACCACAGCGGCATTTCGGAACAACCATGGGCCACCATTCATGACGCGATTCCAGTCACCTATGCAAAGGAATTGGGCGAGGAAGATGTTTGGCTTCTTATCCTTGAAGATCACTCCCTGCGCCGGCGCCCAGGCGTTCCGCATCGCCTTATACAAAGCAATATGACTAAAGGGTTTGGTCGTATGAACCCTAAAAATGGCGATCCAACGAGTTTCTTCTATTAATCCTTCAATCTCTCCCGACAGATCCAACTCCTCTTCCTCCTCCTCATGGAGGTTCAGCCCTGAAAACCTGTCTTCCAGATTTGCTTCTGATCCGGTCATACCTCTCCCACCCCCACTTCCCGACGCGACGTCCTCCGGCGCCTTTCCACTCCTCCTCTCCGCCATGCAAGCCGTCAATAGCAGTCAAGAACTATCTGGGATCGCGCACAGGTCAACACAATCAACCCTATGCGAGAATTTTTCGGTGTAGATGTGAGATATGTGGAACCCTAGCGGCGCGCCGCAAGGGGATATGTGGAACCCTAGTCGCAAGGGGATATATGGAACCCTAGTCGCAAGGGAATATGTGGAACCCTAGTGATCATTTCGTAGGTAAAGGCTATTAATGGCCACAAGTCTTAGGTCGATGAACGTAGGGCAGCGAGGTGGGCTCCACCGCCTCCACGGCCGGGTCGGGTTGGACTATTACACTTGCATGCACCAGTTTTTTCCACGGGGTACGACGGGTGACTCATTCACTCATTTCCCAGCGGTACGCTGGCCTTTTTGCTGCGGTGAGTCCATAGTCCGAAAGCTTCGAGATGCTTGGATGTGTGGATGCACTGAAAATGTACATATTTAAGGGCCGGCCTAACCTACTCAGCCACATCTCTGGCGTACGTACGCTGACTTGATCATGTGCGGCTGTCTCTCCTCCGTGTCGTAACCTGGGTCGTTTTAAACTCTGTTAAAATAAACAAGGTTGTGTAAATAAATATTTATTAAATTATGTCGTGATTTTATTGATCGAATAAATTTTAGAATTTTATTTGCTAAAAACCTATTGGTTTATTAAAGAAAAATATACTTTTATTTGGTAAGTCGATAAAACGTGAGACAGTTGACACGGCTCCAAGAAAAACTACGAAAAAAATCAATGACAGAGGGAAAACATCAAAACAAAAAGGGGAGGGAGAATGAACATAAGGTTTTTTTTTGGTAAAAAATGAACATAAGGTTGGACGATGCGGTATGCCAATAAATAAGGGAACCTTACATCTTTTTTGAAATATATATATAATAGACATAGTACGACCAAAGCCAAACATTTCCAATCTTTGACATAAGATTGATGTTAATATCGCTAGAGGTCAAACTACTAATCCGTAGGCTTTCATCTGACTAGTCCCCTTCATTGGATATATTATTTTGTACCGTGGGATAAATGAGTAAAAGGGGGCATGAGTAGTTAGCTTTGCATGCAGATTAGATTTATAATTAACTGCGATTTTTTATGCAACAATTACTCCCATAAATTACGTGATGCCTAACTTCACGTGCTTCCTTCCGACCGTGCTTCTGATGGTGTATGTGCTTCATTCACATTATAGACGTGCTTCCTTCTGTTGATGCCGAGATGGTGGTCACACATGCGTCTTTCCAATGGTGACGGCGTCCTTATGGTGGTGTTTGTGCTTCATTCACATTGTAGATGTGCTTGCTTCCGGTCGAAGTTCTTTTTCCGCAACCAGACATCCCAAGGGATCAACATGGATGCACCATTAGCCGAGGGTCGTGCTTACTCCATATGGTGGACGTGCTTCCTTCTATTGGTGAACGGAGGGATGCTGCCACATAGATGTATGTACCGAGTGTTGTGCTTCATCGTGCATCCTTCTCGTTGATCCTCATGCCTACGAGTGAGCCAAGCGCCGCTTGCTCGTGGAGGTTAGTCCTAACGAAGAGATGGGCTGTGGATCACATCCTAGTGGGTCGTGCAACCTGGAGGCACCGCTGGAGAGAGTGGGGAAGCTAAGCGATGAGGAGGCTTGGAAGCAGTAAGGGAAGATATGAGCAATGACAATGTGGGGATGTCAACCTCGGCTGTGAATTCAGTTGGAATAAGATTTACGAAATCATGGTAATGAGAAGGCTTGAAAGCAGCAGGGGAGAGAGAAGATAATAGCGGGTTGAGAAATTATGGGGACTGGACACATGATTTACGGAAGGTTGAGATTTTTTAGCAAAATCATGGCCATGGGATGGAATTGCAATCGGCGATACAGGACCAGTCTGAAAATCGCATGGAATCAGACGTGTGAGTGAAAGCGTTTCTCTATATGGCCAAAATATCACGCATTAAGACACAAATGTCAAAAATTATCCACATGGATGTATTATTATTATTATTGTTATTGTTATCATTATTATTATTATTATTATGGAAAGGCGGGAACTCTGCTTACTTCAGTAACCACTCAGAACGAGTGGTTAACTATATGAAAGACAATGAAGTAAAAAATGAAAACTATTTATAAAAGTAAATACATTATTTACATGACGCGGTGAGAAAAAAATGAAACGCTAGAAATCCTATGGGAAGTAGTACAAACAAATCCTTAGGAAAAAATTATATATGATTCAATCATAAGAATCAAATAACCAATGTAGGAAAAATTCCTAAGGATTCTAATCCTCCAACATTCCTAGGCAAATCCTTTGAATCAAAGGAGCCCTAAAACCTCTTTGAGACAACCAAAAATCAAACAACCCAAAATCCTATAGGATTTTTCCTATTCCCGTGTTTCTAGAATCTCGCGAATCAAAGAGGCCCTTGAAGTGTTCGACGAGTTTTCTCTTCCATGTGTTCCAGAAAACATACATGATAACCTCGCAGAAAATATTATGTGTAACACCCCGGTAATTAAGCTACAGTAGTCCCATACTAATGGTGCCATGTCATCACAATTAATTTCTAAACCTCAATTAAGTGCCTCTAAACATTTTAAAACTGACCCATAAGCTTTTTATTGAAGCAATCTAATTTAAATAAATATGTAAACTATTCACAAGTATTTGAAACTTATTGGACTAGCCCAAAATATTACCAAATATTATTGTGCTAAATTGCACATTTAACTAAAATCATTTGTTAGCTCAAATTAATATAAAACTGTAAGAAAATAAATAAACAAAAAAGAAAAAGGAAAATACTGATAAAAAATGAAACCTAATCTACTGGGCCACTTGGCCAATCTAGCCAGAAACCGGCCCAGCCACCCCCTTGTCCCCTTCCTCTCACTATAGGAGACAGGGGGCGTGGAGGCCATCCCCCCTCGCCTACAAGACCCCGACGCGTGCGCTCAAAACCCTAGTCCTGTCCCCCGCGCCTCCATCTCCTCTCCCTCGCTCTCCCTTGACGACATCGCCCCGCCCTGATACGTCTCCAACGTATCTATAATTTATGAAGTATTCATGCTATTATATTATCATTCTTGGATGTTTTACAATCATTTTATAGCAACTTTATATCATTTTTTGGGACTAACCTATTGACCCAGTGCCCAGTGCCAGTTGATATTTTTTGCTTGTTTTTTACATCGTAGGAAAACAATATCAAACGGAGTCCAAACACCGCGAAACATTTTGTGGATTTTTTATGGACCAGAAGACATCCAGTGGGCCAGAGAAGCACCTGGGGGTGCCCCGAGGGGGCACAACCCACCAGGGCGCGCATGGGGGCCCAGGCGCGCCCAGGTGGGTTGTGCCCACCTCGGTGGCCTCCCACACCCCCTCTTTGCCCTATAAATCACCAAATATTCCAAAACCCTCGAGGTAACCCTAGATCGGAAGTTCCGCTGCCGCAAGCCTCTGTATCCATGAAAACCAATCTAGACCATGTTCCGGCACCCTGCCAGAGGGGGAGATCATCACCGGTGGCCATCTTCATCATCCCGGCAGCCACCACGATGAGGATGGAGTAGTCCACCCTCGGGGCTGAGGGTTTGTACCAGTAGCTATGTGTTTAATCTCTCTCTCTCTCTCTCTCGTGTTCTTGAGATGTCATGATCTTGATGTACCACGGGCTTTGTTAATATAGTCGGATCATATGGTGTTTTCCCTTCTATATCTTGTGATGAATTGAGTTTTCCCTTTGAGATATTGTTTTATCGGATTGAATACTTTTATGGATTTGAGAGCACTTGATATATGTCTTGCAAATGAATACTCGTGGTGACAACGGGGTATCATATTGATTCACTTAATGTATGTTTTGGCACTCAACTCTCGGATTCCCGAGGTGACATTGGGGTAATCTATGCATAGGGGTTGATGCATGTTCTTGTCTTTGTTTCTCCAGTAGAAATCTTGGGCACTCTTTGAGGTTCTTTGAGTTGGATTGAGTATTATGAATATGAATTTGCTTTGGTGTTATTTTTAGTACGAACTCTAGGATAGATCAAACGGAAAGAATAGCTTTGAGGTGGTTTCGTACCCTACAAACAATTTTGTCTTATGTTCTCCACTTGATAGGAACTTCGGGGTGATTCTTCATTGCACGTTGAGGGATGGTTATATGATCCAATTATATTAGCATTGTTGAGAGATTGCACTAGCGAAAGTACGGGCCCTAGGCCTCATTTTCAAGCATTGTAATACCGTTTGTGCTCCGTTTTATCAATTGCTACCTTGCTGTTTTTTATTGTTCCTATTACAAAAATCAATATCTACCATCATTACTACGCTTGTATCACCATCTCTTCGCCAAACTAGTGCACCTATACAAATTGTCATTGTATTTGGTGTGTTGGGGACACAAGAGACTTTTTATTATTTGGTTGCAGGGTTCTTTGAGAGAGACCATCTTCATCCTACACCTCCCACGGATTGACAAACCTTAGGTCATCCACTTGAGAGAAAATTGCTACTGTCCTACAAACCTCTGCGCTTGGCGGCCCAACACGAGTCTACAACAACAAGTTGTGTAGTAGACATCAAGCTCTTTTCTGGCGCTGTTGCCGGGGAGGTTAGGTAAGCGGCACTCACATCCCGTCAACGAAGCTCTTTTCTGGCGTCGTTGCCGGGGAGGTGAGTGCTTGAAGGTATATCTTTAGATCTTGCAATTGAATCTTTTAGTTTCTTGTTTTATCACTAGTTTGGTTTATAAAAATAAAACTACAAAAAAATGGAATTGAGGTGGTCTCATATTATTCGTCTTTATCATGTCTTCCGTGAAAATGATGGAAAGGAAAATTGTGCTCAATTGATAGAAGAAGAATTATATAAAATGTTTGACAAAGCATCTTCGAATGATGAGCATGATTGCAATGTTGCTAGTATAAATTCTTTGAATATCCATGATTCTAGTGATATGCAAAGCCATAAGCTTGGGGATGCTATGTTTGATGAAGATGATATTTTTATTCCCTCAAGTTTTGATGTGCAAATTTGTTATAATGGTAGCATGCCTCCTATTTATGATGATTACAATGATAAATGTGGGTTTGGAAGAGTGTCAACTCTAGGTAATGATCCCACTATTTTTTGGGGTGTTGAATCTTATCATATTGATGAAAGTGGATTTGGAGAGGTCATGACTTTATTTAGTGATGAATCCACTATTTTGGAAGAGGTTTCAATTGATTATGAGAACAACGTTGCTATCTATGATGATTATGGTGATGACATGTATGCTATAAAGCATAATGATAACCATGAAACTTGTCATATTGATTTTAATTTTCAATCCCATGATAGTTATTTTGTTGAGTTTGCTCCCACTACTATTGAAGAGAGTAAATTTGCTTATGTGGAGAGTAATAAAATTTCTATGCTTATGCATCATGAAAAGAATGCTTTATGTGATAGTTATATTGTTTAATTCTTTCATGATGCCACTGAAAATTATTATGAGAAAGGAACATATGCTTTTACATATTGCAATAATATCAAGTTTTCTCTCTATGTGTTGAAAATCTTGAAGTTTTGCTTCTTTTGCCTTCCTATGCTAGTTGATTCTTGTTCCCATAAATTGTTTGCTCACAAAACCCCTATGCATAGGAAGTATGTTAGGCTTAAATGTGCTTGCCATGTGATTCATGATGCCCTCTTTGTGTTTCAACTCTTTTCTTTTATGCGAGCATCATTGAAATCATCATGCCTAGCTTAAAAGGCATTAAAGAAAAGTGCTTGTTGGGAGACAACCCAACATTTACCCCTATTATTTTTGTGTTTTCACATGTTTAGGCTACTGTAGTAATCATTTTTATAGCTTTTGTTTCAATAAAGTGCCAAGTAAAGCCTTTGGGATAGTGTGGATGATAGTTGACTTGAATCTATGCAAAAACATAAACTTTTATGCTCAGTCCAGGAGTTTTGAAAATTCACTGGAACGTTCTTTTGATCTATTGTTTTAAAGGTGATAGATATACAAATTTCCTACGTTGTCCTAATTTTTCAGAATTTTTGGAGTATCAGAAGTATGATTGGAGTACAGATTACTACAAACTGTTCTGTTTTTGACAGATTCTGTTTTCAATGCATATTTGCTTGTTTTCTAGTTTCCATGGCTTTGCTCAATATAAATTATGGAAATGATATGCTATAGTAGGCATTGTGTGGAAACAATTATGAATCTTGTCTTTGACAGTACCAAAGTGAAATGGTTTGCTCTTTATCATACTAACCTACCTCACAAAGTTCCGTTAAGTTTTGTGTGATTGAAGTTTTCAAGTTTTGGGTGAGATGTCGATATGAGGAGAATAAGGAGTGACAAGACCCTAAGCTTGGGGATGCCCAAGGTACCCAAGGTAATATTCAAGGAAGATCCAAGCAACTAAGCTTGGGGATGCCCCGGAAGGCATCCCCTCTTTCGTCTCCAACATTATCGGTAACCTCACTTGAAGCTATATTTTCATTCGTCACATGATATGAGTTTTGCTTGGAGCGTCATTTTATTTTGTTTTAATTTGCTTGCTGTTATTTAGAATAATGTTTTGCATCTTTTATTTCAATAAAAGTGGCAAGGATAGCCTTTACCATGCTTATTTTGCAAGTCTACATGTTGCTGTTTCAAAACAGAAAGTTTACCGCTGTTGCAAAAATTCCCTAGAAAAGTCAGGATGTGATAAAATGTTGAAACTTTTTGCACAATAAGCTCTGATTAATTTTCTATAGTGTGGTAAATTTTCATGATTTTTGGAGTTAAAGAAGTATTGATACTCTTGCATTCTTTACAGACTGCACTGTTCTGGCAGATTGCTGTTATGTTTGCATATGTTTGCTTGTTTAATGATTCTATTTTAGGATAGGAGTATTAAATATGCAGAGACATTTAGTATGCATTGTTGAATAATAATTTTAGTGATTTTCTACAGTAGAGAATGATAAAGTATTGCATTGGTTTATACTAACTTAACTCACGAGTTCTTGTTGAGTTTTGTGTGGATGAAGTTTTTTAGATTTAGGAAAACCGTGATATGAGAGGAATTAAGAAGAAACAAAAGCTCAAGCTTGGGGATGCCCAAGGCACCCCAAGATAATATTTCAAGGAGTCTAAAGTATCTAAGCTTGGGGATGCCCCGGTAGGCATCCCACCTTTCTTCTTCAACAATTATCAGTTAGTATCGGTTGAGCCTAAGTTTTTGCTTCTTCACATGATGTGTGCTATTCTTGGAATGCCATTTTGTTTTGTTTTGCTTGTTGTTTTAATAAAATACTTAGATCTGAAACTTTTAAATAAGAGAGAGTCCTCAAATAGCTACCCATTTACATAACTACTCACTTGATCTTCACTTATATCTTTTTGGAGTAGTTTGTCATTTACTCTCGCACTTCACTTATATCCTATGAGTAAATTGTTGAATGAATTGAATATCATGAAGTTGAAATTATGTGTTCATATCATGCCTAGTGGTAGCTTCACATTGGGTTTAGAAAGTGAAATCTTTTAAAGCTTGACAATCACAATATTGGTCATACAAGCAATTCATGAATGATTAGTAGAAGGAAGAGAACTTCCACATGCAAATACACTATCTTGGAAATCTTTTGTGATTGTGAGCCCCCATCAAAATATTATATGCCAAAATTGTTGACATTGGACAAGGAAGACAACGTAATGGTGTATGTTTGTTCATATTCACATAAAAGTTATATTGTCATAGATCCTTCAACATGTGGTGCTTTCCCCCCATCTTTGCCAGCCAAAAATTTCGCACCAAGTAGAGATACTACTTGTGCATCCAAAAAACCCTTAAACCCAAATCTTATTTTCAAGAGTCCACCATACCTACCTAAGGATTGAGCAAGATCCTTCAAGTAAGTTGTCATCGGTGCAATAAGGCAATAAAAATTGCTTCTAAAAGTGTTTGATCATTTAGTGTAAGAAAAAATTGAGCGTTGTACGAACTTGTGATGGCAAAGAATAAAAGCGACAGACTGCATAATAAAGGTTGCTATCATAAGGAGCAATATATCGTGACTGCATAATAAAGGTTGCTATCACAAGGGGCAATATAACGTGATGTTCTTTTGCACTAAGGGGTTGAGCATACAAAAAAAAGCACATGGCAACCTCTGCTTCCCTCTGCAAAGGGCCTATCTTTTACTTTTATGTATTTACTTTCATGCAAGAGTCAAAGTTTTTCTCTCTATTCCTTTTTATTTTCTCTTTTGGCAAGCATCATGTGGTGAGGAAAGATCTAGGCACATATATCCAGTTGGATATGGGTAGCATGAGTTATTATTGTTGACATCACCCTTGAGGTGAATACATTGGGAGGAGAAATTACAAGCCCCTATCTTTCTATGTGTCCGGTTGAAACGTTTTGCTCATGTGTATGCAGTGAGTGTTAGCAATCATAGAAGACTATATGATGGTTGAGTATGTGGAGCTCTTACTTAAACTCTGTTGAATAAGTTGAATGACAATTGCTTGGTGACTGAGAACATAGGTTGTTGAGTTTCAAGAGAATTCATTGTTTGAACCTTAACATGTGAATTGGTTGCTATTTCAACATGAGCAATTTTATAAGAAAGAATTGCTGTTATGATGCTATGAAAAGTGATTGAAATTGCCATTGATCAAACTTGTGCACTTTGCTAGCATTCACGCCCCGACTCCCCCGTCGCCGTCTCACCGTCACCGCTGCTCCGGTGCCTCCCCGAGCTCACTTCCCTCAACTACAGGGCCCGGTGAGGCCCCCTCATTCGATTCCCCTTTTCCCCCCGTCTGCTTTGCCCTCCGTATCCCCTCTATTGCCCCGTCGTCGTTGCCACCTCGCGCAACTCGCCCCGCTTCTCCCTCCGTTGCTGCAGCCCGCCGCTGCTCGCCTAGGCCGCAGCCGCCTCCGTCACCTGCTGATGTGTGCTGCTGCTGCTTGCAGCCGCCACCTGCTGCACGCCGGTCGCTGCTGTCGTGCCTTGCCCGCTCCGGCTGCGGCCCGCGCTGCTCACCGCCCCGCCCGCTAGCATCGGCCGCCGCTGGCGGCTGCTGCCGCGCCAGCCCGCGCTCCCGCCCTCTGCCCGCTAGCCCCTGCTACGCCCGGGGCCGCGCCGTGGCCAGCTTCGGCCACGCGTCCCGTGCGCCCTGCCCTTCCCCAGCCCCACCGGCCAATGCCCGCCGGCACCCCTGCTGGGCGCCATATCGTGCCCGGCTCCCTGTCGTGGCTGCGGGCGTACCCAGCAGCCCCCGGTGGCTGGCTAGAGCCACTGCCAGGTGCCCCCCAACTAATTAGCCTAAGCAAAAAAAGAAAGAAAGTAAAATAATAAATAAAATAAAATAAATTAAAATATATAATTAGTGAATTAATTAGTTAATTAACCTACTATGCCTGTGACAGCTGGGACCTACTGGTCAGTTTGACCAGTCAGAGTCAACAGTTGAGTGCTGACTCAGCAATTGACTGGGCCCACTGTCACTCTTTGCTACAAATAGCTGGGTACACTTTCTGTGTACCCTGAGCATTTAATATTTAATTTAATTTGAATTAAATCAAATCCAAAAAATCATTTAAACTTTGAAAAATCATATAAATTAAACCATAACTCGGTTTAAAATAATTTATATATGAAAGTTGCTCAGAAAAACATAATGAATCTGTTTATGCTATCCACATACCCGCCACACCCCTCTAACATAGCAAACATCTACATTTCCCCTCGGACCAATATACCGAAAAACACCTGGAGCTGGGAAAACATTTCAGTTATTTTCCCTCTTCTTTTAAAATGCCTAGAGATGCGTTAGAGCATATCATCATCACATACTGCCATGACATGTGATACGTCTCCAACGTATCTATAATTTTTTATTATTCCATGCTATATTATATTTTGTTTTGGATGTTTATTGGGCTTTATTATACACTTTTATATTATTTTTGGGACTAACCTATTAACCGGAGGCCCAGCCCAAATTACTGTTTTATTGCCTATTTCAGTGTTTCGAAGGAAAAGGATATCAAACGGAGTCCAAACGGAATGAAACCTTCGGGAACGTGATTTTTGGAACAAACGTGATCTAGAGGACTTGGAGTCTATGTAAAGCAATCAACGAGGAGGGCACGAGGCAGGGGCGCGCCCACCTCCCCCAGGCGCGCCCTCCACCCTCGTGGGCCCCTCGTTGCTCCACCGACGTACTTCTTCCTCCTATATATACCCATGTACCCTGGAAACATCATATACGGAGCCAAAAACCCTATTTCCACCGCCGCAACCTTCTGTACCCGTGAGATCCCATCTTGGGGCCTTTTCCGGCGCTCCGCCGGAGGGGGCATTGATCACGGAGGGCTTCTACATCAACACCATAGCCTCTCCGATGATGTGTGAGTAGTTTACCTCAGACCTTCGGGTCCATAGTTATTAGCTAGATGGCTTCTTCTCTCTCTTTGGATCTCAATACAAAGTTCTCCTCGATCTTCTTGGAGATCTATTTGATGTAACTCTTCTTTTGCGGTGTGTTTGTCGAGATCCGATGAATTGTGGGTTTATGATCAAGTTTATCTATGAACAATATTTGAATCTCCTCTGAATTCTTTTATGTATGATTGGTTATCTTTGCAAGTATCTTCGAATTATCAGTTAGGTTTGGCCTACTAGATTGATCTTTCTTGCAATGGGAGAAGTGCTTAGCTTTGGGTTCAATCTTGCGGTGTCATTTCCCAGTGACAGCAGGGGCAGCAAGGCACATATTGTATTGTTGCCATCGAGGATAAAAAGATGGGATTTATATCATATTGCATGAGTTTATCCCTCTACATCATGTCATCTTGCTTAAAGCATTACTCTGTTCTTATGAACTTAATACTCTAGATGCATGCTGGATAGCGGTCGATGTGTGGAGTAATAGTAGTAGATGCAAAATCGTCTCGGTCTACTTGTCACGGACGTGATGCCTGTATACATGATCATACCTAGATATTCTCATAACTATGCTCAATTCTATCAATTGCTCGACAGTAATTCGTTTACCCACCGTAATACTTATGCTATCTTGAGAGAAGCCACTAGTGAAACCTATGGCCCCGGGTCTATTTTCCATCATATTAATCTCCCGTCAACAAGCTATTTCTATTGCCGTTTATTTTGCTTTCTTTACTTTTACTCTTTACCATAAAAATACCAAAAACATTAACTTATCATATCTATCAGATCTCACTCTCGTAAGTGACCGTGAAGGGATAGACAACCCCTTTATCGCGTTGGTTGCGAGGTTCTTATTTGTTTGTGTAGGTGCGTGGGACTCGAGCGTGGTCTCCTACTGGATTGATACCTTGGTTCTCAAAAACTGAGGAAAATACTTACGCTACTTTACTGCATCACCCTTTCCTCTTCAAGGGAAAACCAACACAGTGCTCAAGAGGTAGCAAGAAGGATTTCTGGCGCTGTTGCCGGGGAGTCTATGCACAAGTCAAGACATACCAAGTACCCATCACAAACTCTTATCCCTCGCGTTACATTATTTGCCATTTGCCTCTCGTTTTCCTCTCCCCCACTTCACCCTTGCCGTTTTATTCGCCCTCTCTTTTCCGTTCGCCTCTTTTTCGCTTGCTTCTTGTTTGCTTGTGTGTTGGATTGCTTGCTTGTCACGATGTCTCAAGACAATACTAAATTGTGTGACTTTGCCAGTACCAACAACAATGATTTTCTTAGCACTCCGATTGCTCCTCTTACCGATGCTGAATCTTGTGAAATTAATGCTGCTTTGTTGAATCTTGTCATGAAAGATCAATTCGCCGGCCTTCCTAGTGAAGATGCCGCTACCCATCTAAATAGCTTCGTTGATTTGTGTGATATGCAAAAGAAGAAAGATGTGGATAATGATATTGTTAAATTGAAGCTATTTCCTTTTTCGCTTAGAGATCGTGCTAAAGCTTGGTTTTTGTCTTTGCCTAAAAATAGTATTGATTCATGGAATAAGTGCAAAGATGCTTTTCTCTCTAAGTATTTTCCTCCCGCTAAAATCATCTCTCTTAGAAACGATATCATGAAATTTAAGCAACTTGATCATGAACATGTTGCACAAGCTTGGGAGAGGATGAAATTAATGATACGTAATTGCCCTACACATGGTTTGAATCTTTGGATGATTATACAATTTTTTTGCCGGATTGAATTTTGCTTCTAGAAATCTTTTAGATTCGGCCGTGGGAGGAACTTTTATGGAAATCACTTTAGGAGAAGCTACTAAACTCCTAGATAATATTATGGTTAATTATTCTCAATGGCACACCGAAAGATCTACTAATAAAAAAGTGCATGCGATAGAAGAAATTAATGTTTTGAGTG
The DNA here is from genome assembly GCF_018294505.1 of Triticum aestivum. Classification (NCBI taxonomy): domain Eukaryota; kingdom Viridiplantae; phylum Streptophyta; class Magnoliopsida; order Poales; family Poaceae; genus Triticum; species Triticum aestivum. The sequence continues at coordinate 353,599,002 of NC_057799.1, forward strand.
GAAACATGGATGAACTTATGAAATTATTTGCTACTAAAAGTGTTTCTTCTGATCCTAATGATATGCCTTTGTCTACTTTGATTGAAAATAATAATGAATCTATGGATGTGAATTTTGTTGGTAGGAATAATTTTGGTAACAACGCGTATAGAGGAAACTTTAATCCTAGGCCGTTCCCTAGTAATTCCTCTAATAATTATGGTAATTACTACAACAATTCTTATGGAAATTTTAATAAGATGCCCTCTGAATTTGAGACTAGTGTTAAGGAGTTTGCGAATTCGCAAAAGAATTTCAACGCTTTGCTTGAAGAAAAATTGCTTAAGGTTGATGAATTGGCTAGGAACGTTGATAGAATTTCTCTTGATGTTGATTATTTGAAACTTAGATCTATTCCACCTAAGCATGATATCAATGAGTCTCTCAAAGCCATGAGAATTTCCATTGATGAGTGCCAAGAAATAACCGCTAGGATGCGTGCTAAGAAAGATTGCTTTGTGAAAGCATGGTCTTCTAGTTTCTATGAGAATAAAGATGAAGATCTAAAAGTTATTGATGTGTCTCCTATTAAATATTTGTTTTGCAATATGAATCTTGATAATGATGGGACTGGAGATGAGTCACCTTTACCTAGAAGACGTCCCAAAAATTCGGAGTTTTTAGATCCTAATGCAAAAATTGGTAAAAGTGGGATTGGAGAGGTCAAAACTTTAGATATCAATGAACCCACTATTTTGGATTTCAAGGAATTTAATTATGATAATTGCTCTTTGATAGATTGTATTTCCTTGTTGCAATCCGTGCTAAATTCTCCTCATGCTTATAGTCAAAATAAAGCTTTTACTAAACATATCGTTGATGCTTTGATGCAATCTTATAAAGTAGAACTTGAGTTGGAAGTTTCTATCCCTAGAAAACTTTATGATGAGTGGGAACCTAATATTAAGATTAAAATTAAAGATCATGAATGCTATGCTTTGTGTGATTTGGGTGCTAGTGTTTCCACGATTCCAAAAACTTTGTGTGATTTGTTAGGTTTCCACGAATTTGATGATTGCTCTTTAAACTTACACCTTGCGGATTCCACTATTAAGAAACCTATGGGAAGAATTAATGATGTTCTTATTGTTGCAAATAGGAACTATGTGACCATAGATTTCATTGTTCTTGACATAGATTGCAATCCTTCATGTCCTATTATTCTTGGTAGACCTTTCCTTAGAACGATTGGTGCAATTATTGATATGAAGGAAGGGAATATTAGATTCCAATTTCCGTTAAGGAAAGGCATGGAACACTTTCCTAGAAAGAAAATTAAATTACCTTATGAATCTATTATAAGAGCCACTTATGGATTGCCTACCAAAGATGGCAATACCTAGATCTATCCTTGCTTTTATGCCTAGCTAGGGGCGTTAAACGATAGCGCTTGTTGGGAGGCAACCCAATTTTATTTTAGTTTTTTGCTTTTTGCTTCTGTTTAGGAATAAATCTTTGATATAGCCTCTGGTTAGATTTGTTTTTGTGTTTTAATTAGTGTTTGTGCCAAGTTAAACCTATAGGAACTTCTTGGATGATAGTTATTTGATCTTGCTGAAAATTGCAGAAACTTTCTGTTCACGCAAACAATTGTTAAAAATCACCAGAACGTGATAATATACTGATTCCAATTGCAGTAGATCAATAAACAAATTATCTAGGTCTTCCTATTTTGGTATATTTTTCTGAGTTCAGAAGTTTGTGTTAGTTACAGATTACTACAGACTGTTCTGTTTTTGACAGATTCTGTTTTTCGTGTGTTGTTTGCTTATTTTGATGAATCTATGGCTAGTAAAATAGTTTATAAACCATAAAGAAGTTGGAATACATTAAGTTTAACACCAATATAAATAAAGAATGAGTTCAATACAGTACCTTGAAGTGCTGTTTTGTTTTCTTTCACTAACGGAGATCATGAGATTTTTTGTTGAGTTTTGTGTTGTGAAGTTTTCAAGTTTTGGGTCAAGATTTGATGGATTATGGAACAAGGAGTGGCAAGAGCCTAAGCTTGGGATGCCCATGGCACCCCAAGATAATCTAAGGACACCAAAAAGTCAAAGCTTGGGGATGCCCCGGAAGGCATCCCCTCTTTCGTCTTCGTCCATCGGTAACTTTACTTGGAGCTATATTTTTATTCACCACATGATATGTGTTTTGCTTGGAGCGTCTTGTATGATTTGAGTCTTTGATTTTTAGTTTACCACAATAATCCTTGCTGGACACGCCTTTTGAGAGAGACACACATGATTCGGAATTTATTAGAATACTCTATGTGCTTCACTTATATCTTTTGAGTTATATAGTTTTTGCTCTAGTGCTTCACTTATATCTTTTAGAGCACGGTGGCGTGGATTTGTTTTATAGAAACTATAGTTCTCTCATGCTTCACTTATATCATTTTGAGAGTCCTACAAAACAGCATGCTAATTTGCTTTAATTGTGAAATTAGTCCTAATATGCTAGGTATTCAAGATTAGTAAAAACTTTCTTATGAGTGTGTTGAATACTAAGAGAAGTTTGATGCTTGATGATTGTTTTGAGATATGGAGGTAGTGATATTAAAGTTGTGCTAGTTGAGTAGTTGTGAAATTGAGAAATACTTGTGTTGATGTTTGTAAATCCCGTAGCATGCACGTATGGTAAATGTTGTGTAACAAATTTGAAACATGAGGTGTTCTTTGATTGTCCTCCTTATGAGTGGCGGTCGGGGACGAGCGATGGTCTTTTCCTACCAATCTATCCCCCTAGGAGCATGCGCGTAGTGCTTGGTTTTTGATGACTTGTAGATTTTTGCAATAAGTATGTGAGTTCTTTATGACTAATGTTGAGTCCATGGATTATACGCACTCTTACCCTTCCATCATTGCTAGCCTTTTTGGTACCGTGCATTTCCCTTTCCCACCTTGAGAGTTGGTGCAAACTTCGCTGGTGCATCCAAACCCCGTGATATGATACGCTCTATCACACATAAGCCTCCTTATATCTTCCTCAAAACAGCCACCATACCTACCTATTATGGCATTTCCATAGCCATTCCGAGATATATTGCCATGCAACTTTCCACCGTTCCGTTTATCATGACACATTCATCATTGTCATATTGCCTTGCATGATCATGTAGTTGACATCGTATTTGTGGCAAAGCCACCATGCATATTATTTCATACATGTCACTCAAGATTCATTGCCCTTCCGGGTACACCACCGGATGCATTCATATAGAGTCATACTTTGTTCTAGTATCGAGTTGTAAATAAATAGAAGTGTGATGATCATCATTCATAGAGCATTGTCCCCCAAAAAATGAGAAAGGCCAAAAGAAAAAAAGAAAGGCCCAAAAAAAGAAAAGAAAAGAAAAGAAAAGGGGAAATGCTACTATCTTTTTTCCATACTTGTGCTTCAAAGTAGCACCATGATCCTTATGATAGAGAGTCTCTTGTTTTGTCACTTTCATATACTAGTGGGAATTTTTCGTTATAGAACTTGGCTTGTATATTCCAAAAATGGGCTTCCTCAAATGCCCTAGGTCTTCGTGAGCAAGCAAGTTGGATGCACACCCACTTAGTTTCTTTTGTTGAGCTTTCATACATTTATAGCTCTAGTGCATCCGTTGCATGGCAATCCCTACTCCTCACATTAACATCAATTGATGGGCATCTCCATAGCCCGTTGATTAGCCGCGTTGATGTGAGACTTTCTCCTTTTTTGTCTTCTCCACATAACCCCCATCATTATATTCTATTCCACCCATAGTGCTATATCCATGGCTCACGCTCATATATTCCGTGAAAGTTGAAAAAAGTTTGAGATTACTAAAGTATGAAACAATTGCTTGGCTTGTCATCGGGGTTGTGCATGATGAGAGCATTCTTGTGTGACGAAAGTGGAGCATGACCAAACTATATGATTTTGTAGGGATGAACTTTCTTTGGCCATGTTATTTTGAGAAGACATAATTGCTTAGTTAGTATACTTGAAGTATTATTACTTTTATGTCAATATTAAACTTTTATCTTGAATCTTTCGGATATGAATATTCATACCACAATTAAGAGGGTTACATTGAAAATTATGCTAAGTAGCATTCCACATCAAAAATTCTGTTTTTATCATTTACCTACTCAAGGACGAGCAGGAATTAAGCTTGGGGATGCTTGATACGTCTCCAACGTATCTATAATTTTTGATTGTTCCATGCTATATTATATTCTGTTTTGGATGTTTATTGGGCTTTATTATACACTTTTATATTATTTTTGGGACTAACCTATTAACCGGAGACCCAACCCAAATTGCTGTTTTTTTGCCTATTTCAGTGTTTCGAAGGAAAAGGATATCAAACGGAGTCCAAATGGAACGAAACCTTCGGGAACGTGATTTTCGGAACAAACGTGATCCAGAGGACTTGGAGTCTACGTAAAGCAATCAACGAGGAGGGCACGAGGCAGGGGGGCGCGCCCACCTCCCCCAGGCGCGCCCTCCACCCTCGTGGGCCCCTCGTTGCTCCACCGACGTACTTCTTCCTCCTATATATACCCATGTACCCTGGAAACATCATATACGGAGCCAAAAACCCTATTTCCACCGCCGCAACCTTCTGTACCCGTGAGATCCCATCTTGGGACCTTTTCCGGCGCTCCGCCGGAGGGGGCATTGATCACGGAGGGCTTCTACATCAACACCATAGCCTCTCCGATGGTGTGTGAGTAGTTTACCTCAGACCTCCGGGTCCATAGTTATTAGCTAGATGGCTTCTTCTCTCTCTTTGGATCTCAATACAAAGTTCTCCTCGATCTTCTTGGAGATCTATTTGATGTAACTCTTCTTTTGCGGTGTGTTTGTCGAGATCCGATGAATTGTGGGTTTATGATCAAGTTTATCTATGAACAATATTTGAATCTCCTCTGAATTCTTTTATGTATGATTGGTTATCTTTGCAAGTCTCTTTGAATTATCAGTTTGGTTTGGCCTACTAGGTTGATCTTTCTTGCAATGGGAGAAGTGCTTAGCTTTGGGTTCAATCTTGCGGTGTCCTTTCCCAGTGACAGCAGGGGCAGCAAGGCACGTATTGTATTGTTGCCATCGAGGATAAAAAGATGGGGTTTATATCATATTGCATGAGTTTATCCCTCTATATCATGTCATCTTGCTTAAAGCATTACTTTGTTCTTATGAACTTAATACTCTAGATGCATGCTGGATAGCGGTCGATGTGTGGAGTAATAGTAGTAGATGCAGAATCGTTTCGGTCTACTTGTCGCGGACGTGATGCCTGTATACATGATCATACCTAGATATTCTCATAACTATGCTCAATTCTATCAATTGCTCAATAGTAATTCATTTACCCACCGTAATATTTATGCTATCTTGAGAGAAGCCACTAGTGAAACCTATGGCCCCCGGGTCTATTTTCCATCATATTAATCTCCCGTCAACAAGCTATTTCTATTGCCGTTTATTTTGCTTTCTTTACTTTTACTCTTTACCATAAAAATACCAAAAATATTATCTTATCATATCTATCATATCTCACTCTCGTAAGTGACCGTGAAGGGATTGACAACCCCTTTATCGCGTTGGTTGCGAGGTTCTTATTTGTTTGTGTAGGTGCGTGTGACTCGAGCGTGGTCTCCTACTGGATTGATACCTTGGTTCTCAAAAACTGAGGGAAATACTTACGCTACTTTACTGCATCACCCTTTCCTCTTCTAGGGAAAACCAACCCAGTGCTCAAGAGGTAGCAACATGCATTGTGCTGCATTTGCTTGCTCCGTTCTTTATCTGTTTCCCTCTCTTCCATATTCTTTTGGTAGACCCCGAGACTGCCGATGACACCCAGTATGACTACGTCGACGACAACCCGTCTTGCTCTACAGAGCTTCCAAGGAAGCAAAACCCCCTTAATCATTCTGATACAACCTATTCTTTCCCTCTACTGTTTGCATTAGAGTAGTGTTACTATTACTGCCTTATCAGATGGTCCTATACTCCTGCATAGCCTGTCCTTGCTACTACTGTTGATACTTACCTGTTATCCTATATGCTTAGTATAGGTATGCTAGTATTCCATCAGTGGCCCTACATTCTTGTCAGTCTGCCATGCTATACTATGAGGCCATGATCCCTTCGGGTCGTGATCCCGTGATCAGAATATATATATATATACATATATATATATATATATAAACACTATTCTGGGATCAGAATAATATTCTGATCCTTGGTTGAACTTCCTGAACTGTTCGACCTGAACTGCCCTATGTAAGAACCCGACCTTCGTGCTATCTTCGCAATCGTGGCTTCCCTCGAGGATTTTTCTGGTGTGCCGTGTTATTTGTGATGTAAGTGTAATCCTGATATGCTTTCTAGTATCTAAATGGTCGTTTTGATTCGGAATCTCGCTCGTTGGCGGATTTGCTCTTGGGACGTGATGAACTTGTGTATGTTACAAGTTTAATGCATGCACTAGATGTGCTCGAACCTCTAACACGATGAGGAGTTCCATGGACAATTTTTTTGTTATTTCTAACGGATTTGATTTCGCGTTGTGTTCTTCGTCCGCGGGAGTGGTTTCTACCGCTTCTGTTGATTTGTACATTAGTGGCGGATTTGCGTACATTAGTGAGATTGAAACCTTCCTACGTTGTTAATTTATTCGAGCGGGCCCATACACTCCGAAATCGGGCGATTGGATCTTGTTCCGCCCCCGGTGGTCTGTGCTTCGACCAGATAGCATGGTGGCGCATCATTTTGAAGTTAGCAGGGAGTAGGATAGCGTTCGAGATGGCGGTTGAAAAGTTGTAGTCACCCAAATGATGAAGTCTTGGAACCAAATTCGATCGTGGGTATTTTCCAATTGTTTTACGGCTTGTTGTAGAAGTTGGACTTCTATATCTTTTGTGTTAGAACTTCTATGGTTTTATGCATGTTTTTAGGTGATGCGGCAATATGATCTGTTCGGTTGGTGTTGTTATAAAAAAACTGTGTATGTTTTTTGTTTTTCACAGTCCTCATGTGTGTAACTGTGGAGCTGGTCCATAGACACACGCATCCTCTTTATCTTTAGTCTATCTTCGGGGATAGTTTTTGGACCACCCACGGTCTGTAGTAGAAGGTGGACTTCTTTGTTACTCATGGTTGTACTTCTAGTTTCCCACATTGCAAGGCGATGCAACATTGTGCTCTATATTTCTTTCTTTGTTTTTTTTGTAATTTTCATTCTTGAATTGGTTTTGATTTTTTAATTTTGTCCCGTGAGCAACCATGGGATCGTCCCAAGTATGCACGCATACTTTTTATTTTTTTGTAACATGTTTTCATACTTCGTACAGCCGTAGAACTTCAGTAGGTATTTAACCTGAACTTACTAGATTTTGCTCCAGTATAATTTTTTTGACATGTTCATCTGATGTTTTTTTTCAAAATCCCGAACTTCTGTGTCTTTACAATTTGAACTTCTTCATTAAATTTTGATATTTTTTTTGGATTTTAATATTTAATCATTTAGAACTGCATTGCGCTTGTCAACCAAGCGCGCATTGTTGCGTTAGCGCGAGGCCGAGCAGGGGGGAGGGGGGAGGGACCCCCTCCCCCCGCGAGGCCGGGCCAGGAATGAGCCGGAGCCGGCGACGACATGGTGTGCCGCGTCGTCGCATGCGGAGGCGAGTCCGTCACATTAGTGACCCCACTATCTATCTTAGGGGTGTGGCTCTAGGGTGGGTTGATATGTCTCCAACGTATCTAATTTTCTCATGCTTTTCCTCTTGTTTTGTACTCTAATTTGCATGATTTGAATGAAACTAACCCCGGACTGACGCTGTTTTCAGCAGAACTACCATGGTGTAGTTTTTGTGCAGAAATAAAAGTTCTTGGAATGGAACGAAACTTTGCGAGGATTTTTTATATCAATAATAAGAATTTCTGGAGCCAAGACCTGCCGGAGAGGGGCACCTGGGTGGGCACAACCCATCAGGGCGAGCCCCCCTCTCCTGGCGCGCCCAGGTGGGTTGTACCCACCTGGTGGCCCCGCTGACCCTGAAACCGACGCTATAAATTCCTATTTTCGGAGAAAAAATCAGGGAGAAAGAATTATCGCGATCCACGAGACGGAGCCACCGCCAAGCCCTGTTCTTCCTCGGGAGGGAAGATCTGGAGTCCGTTTGGGGCTCCGGAGAGGGGGATCTTCGTTCTTCGTTATCACCAACCCTTCTCCATCGCCAATTCCATGATGCTCCCCACAGGGAGTGAGTAATTCCTTCGTAGGCTCATTGGTCGGTGAGGAGTTGGATGAGATTCATCATGTAATCAAGTTAGTTTTGTTAGGACTTTATCCCTAGTATCCACTATGGTCTTAGATGATGTTTCTATGACTTTGCTATGCTTAATGCTTGTCACTTTGGGCCCGGGTGCCATGAACTCAGATCTGAACCGTTTATGTTATAATCATTATATCCATGTTCTAGATCCGATCTTGCAAGTTATAGTCACCTACTACGTGTTATGATTCGGTAACCCCGGAGTGACAATAACCGGGACTTCTTCCGGTGATTACCGTAGTTTGAGGAGTTCATGTATTCACTATGTGTCAATGCTTTGTTCCGGTTCTCTATTAAAAGGAGGCCTTAATATCCCTTAGTTTCCATTATGGACCCTGCTGCCACGGGAGGGTAGGACAAAAGATGTCATGCAAGTTCTTTTAATAAAGCACGTATGACTATTTACGGAATACATGCCTACATTATATCGATGAACTAGAGCTAGTGCCGTATCGCCCTAGGTTATAACTGTCACATGATGAATATCATCCAACAAGTTACCGATCCAATGCCTATGAATTTATGCTATATTGTTTCTGCTAAGTTACTACTGCTATCACTATTACACTTGCTACAAAATTAGTGCTATCACTTTACTGTTACCATTGCTGCTGTCACTATTGTCAAAACTATCAAACTACTTTGCTATTGATTACTTGATGTAGATAATTAATCTCCAGGTGTGGTTGAATTGACAACTCTGCTGCTAATATCTTCAAATATTCTTTGGCTCCCCTTGTGTCGAATCTATAAATTTGGGTTGAATACTCTACCCTCGAAAACTATTGCGATCCCCTATACTTGTGGGTTATCAAGACCTTTTTCTGGCGCCGTTGCCGGGGAGCATAGATATATTTGGTGAGTCACTTGGGATTATTATCATATTATCACCATAAAGAATCTGAAGGATCCAAAGACTAAGATATTTCCCTCAAAGATGAGAGGAGGTAAGGAACTGCCATCCAGTTCTGCTTTAGATTCACCTTCTGTTTTGAGTAAACTTGCAACACCACCACATGCTATCAATTCTAATATGTCGCAAGTTATTGATGATGCTACTTCTACTATGAATGATGCTTATTATGATGCTAGTACCTTGCTTGATAATGATGATGTGCCACTTGGTGAATTTCTTGATGAACAAATTGCTAGAGTAATACAACATGATGTTGTTGAATCTGATGATGAGCTTGAAACTGAATCTCCTGAAACACCTGCTAGAACTAGCCTTCGTAGATATGAATTACCTAAGGTACCGGAAGGTTATGTTATGAATGAGGAGACAACTAGAGATATTCTTGCTTGTAAGGATAGAGATGATCTAGAGAAATTATTATGCAAGTACGAAGAAAATCCTCTGAATGCTAGAATGAAATGTGATCCCAAGTTTGCTACTTCACCTATCTTTATTGATGATAAGGATTATGAATTCTCTGTCGACCCAGAGTTAATTACTCTGGTTGAATCTGATCCTTTCCATGGTTATGAAACTGAAACTGTTGTGGCACATCTTACTAAGTTGAATGTTATAGCCACCCTTTTTACTCATGATGAGAAAACTCGCTACTACTTTATTCTCAAATTATTTCCTTTCTCATTAAAGGGTGATGCTAAAGCTTGGTACAATACTCTTACTCCTGGTTGTGTGCATAGTCCTCGGGATATGATTTATTACTTCTCTGATTTCGCTGCTCATAAGAAACAAGCTACCTTGTAGGAAATATTTAACTTTGTGCAAACTAAAGAAGAGAGTCTCCCACAAGCTTGGGGGAGGATTTGCCAGTTACTTAATGCTTTGCCTGATCATCCTCTTAAGAAAAATGAAATACTTAATATCTTCTATAATGGACTAACCGATGCTTCTAGGGACTTCCTAGATAGTTGTGCTGGTTGTGTTTTCAGGGAACGAAATGTTGGACAAGCTGAAGAACTATTGAATAACGTATTGAAAAATTATGATGATCGGACTCTTCCTGAACCACCGGCTAAACCCACTCTGAAGAAGAGGGCTATATTATATCTCAATCCTGAAGATATGCAAGAGGCAAAGAAATCTATGAAGGAAAAAGGTATTAAAGCCGAGGATGTTAAAAATTTACCTCCTATTGAAGAAATACATGGGCTTAATACACCACCACTGCCTAAGGTGGTAGAGGTAAATTCTCTTATGAAGTTCAATGAAAATGATAATCCTCACAATATGCATCCTAGCCAATGCCTTTATGAGTTTGAAAACTACATTAGAAAACAAGATCACTTCAATGCAAATGTTATGAAACAATTGAAATATAATTCTGATATGATTGCTCGCTTGAGTGACTTGTTATTTAGAATATCAAATGATGTTAGCGGTGTTGGAAAACATGCTTCTATGGTTCAAACTCAACTAGAACAAGTTGCTAAATCACAAAGAGAATTACTTGATGAAATGAATCATAATATGCATGACTTTGCTGTTAGAGTTGCAACTAGAGGAGGTAAAATGACTCAGGAACCACTTTATCCTGAGGGACACCCAAAAAGAATAGAACAAGATTCACAAAGAAATAACACTAGTGCACCTAGTACTTCTAGAAAGGAAAACAAGAAAAATGATAGGACTTTGCATACTTCTAGTGATCCTGAAAGAGAAAAACCTCCTGATAATGAAAAAGAAACTTCTATCTCTGATGCTGAAACTCAATCTGGTAATGAACACTCACCTAGTGATAATGAAAAAGATAATGATGAGGTTCATGAAGACACTCAAACAAATAATGATAAGGAACTAGATAATGATGTTGAGATAGAACCACCTGTTGATCTTGATAACCCACAACCTAAGAATAAAAAGTATGATAAAAGAGACTTTGTTGCTAGAAAACATGGTAAAGAAAGAGAACCGTGGGTTCAAAAACCTATGCCTTTTCCACCCAAGTCAACTAAAAAGAAAGATGATGAAGAATTTGAACGCTTTGTTGAAATGCTGAAGCCAGTCTTTTTGCGTACTCGCTTGACTGATATCCTTAAAATGTCTCCTTATCCAAAGTATATGAAAGACATCATCACAAACAAGAGAAAAATACCGGAAGCTGAAATCTCCACTATGCTTGCTAATTACACTTTCAAGGATAGAGTACCTAAAAAACTTGGAGATCCGAGAATACCAACTATACCTTGCTCCATTAAAAAGAATTATGTGAAAACTGCTTTGTGTGATTTAGGAGCTGGTGTTAGTGTTATGCCTTTCTCTTTATATAAAAGACTTGACTTGAATACACTCACACCTACTGAAATATCTTTGCAAATGGCTGACAAATCAACTGCCATACCTATCGGTATCTGCAAGGATGTGCCTGTTGTTGTTGCTAATGTTACTATTTTGACTGACTTTGTTATACTTGAGATGCCTGAGGATGACAACATGTCGATTATCCTTGGTAGAATTGATTGCAATAAAAGCAAGGTCACTTTTCATGTCAATGGTAATGAGCATACAGTGCACTTTCCGAAGAAACAATTGCAAGTGAATGGTATTAATGTTATTGAAAAATCTCCGACAATCACTATTGGAAGTTTTCAAATACCTCTACGTACTGTCAAAAAGAAATATGAAATGCTTATTGTTGGGGACATTCGTATCCCCATTGAAGTAACTTAGTGATTTACGAAAGTTCTTCGGTTTCATGCTAATCGAAAGTGGTTGTTAATAAGACCTGATCAACCTTATTAATGAATCATTTTTGAGCGGTATGAAGTTGATGAATTTAGTAAGCACTACCTTCTGTTCTTACTTTTTGTTCTCTGTTTTTACTAGTTAAATAAAATAAAATGCCATGTTTTGTCTATTTTCTGAATTTCCCGTGCAATAAAAAATGACCCAAAAATAAAAGTTCTCAGAATGCCCTGAAAATTGAACATGATTTTTTTCTGAATATTTCTGAATTTCTGGTGCAAATAATATCAGAGGGAGGTGCACTAGGTGGGCACAACCCACCTGGGCGCGCCAGGACCCCCAGGCGCGCCCTGGTGGGTTGTGGTCCCCACGTTGACCCCCACACTTATCTCTTTAGCCCACATCATCACTTACCTCAAGAAAAAAATCTCCATTGCTCTCTCTCCCGTGTTCTTGAGCTCAAACCCGCAAATTTTGATCTCTTTGCTTGAAGCTCCGTTTTTGAAACTGTTTCGGGGGATTGTTGCTTGGTATGTGACTCCACCGTTTGTCCAATTAGTTTTTGTTTTAGTGGTCTATACTTTGAATAATTAGGTACGCTTGGTGCTGCTGTAGATGTGCTTGCATGTTAAATTCTTAGTGTTCTAAGTAGTTTGAATGCTTGCTATGGCCTCTATGTATCCCTATGAGTAGTTGCTATCAATTTTATAAAGTTTTGTTGACAATTTTTTGTCACCCCAAAAATTTTATTTTCAGAAAATTGTACGCGGACATGAATATCTTCAGGAAGTTTGGCTCGAAGAAGAACTCCAAGGGTGTTATTGGGGAGTCTTCTGACAGTGATCTCCACCCTCGGAGGTTGGCGGAGGTACGGTCGTGCGAATGGCCGCACACCCCGTTCCTAAAAGAGGCTGGAATTCTTCAGGAGTTCACACAATATATTGCTAAATGCCGGCTAATACGTTTCCAACGTATCTATAATTTATGAAGTATTCATGCTATTATATATTCTGTTTTGGATGTTTAATGGGCTTTACTAAACACTTTTATATTATTTTTGGGACTAACCTATTAACCGGAGGCCCAGCCCAAATTGCTGTTTTCTTGCCTATTTCAGTGTTTCAAAGAAAAGGAATATCAAACGGAGTCCAAACGGAATGAAACCTTCGGTAGAGTTATTTTTGGAACGGAAGCAATCCAGGAGACTTGGAGTAGACGTCAGGGAAGCTTCGAGGAAGCCATGAGGCAGGGAGGCGCGCCCTACCCCCTGGGCGCGCCCCCACCCTCGTGGCTCCCCCGGCCGACTTCTTTCACCTATATATATCCATATACCCTATAAACATCGAGGAGCTGAGGGTATATACCAGTAGCTATGTGTTTGATCTCTCTCTCTCTCTCTCTCTCTCTCTCTCTCTCGTGTTCTTGAGGTGGTACGATCTTGATGTATCGCGAGCTTTGCTATTATAGTTGGATCTTATGATGCTTCTCCCCTCTACTCTCTTGTAATGGATTGAGTTTTCCCTTTGAAGTTATCTTATAGGATTGAGTCTTTAAGGATTTGAGAACACTTGATGTATGTATTGCATGTGCTTATCTGTGGTGACAATGGGATATCACGTGATCTACTTGATGTATGTTTTGGTGATCAATTTGCGGGTTCCGTAACATTGTGAACTTATGCATAGGGGTTGGCACACGTTTTCATCTTGACTCTCCGGTAGAAAATTTGGGGCACTCTTTGAAGTTCTTTGTGTTGGTTGAATAGATGAATCTGAGATTGTGTGATGCATATCGTATAATCATACCCACGGATACTTGAGGTGACATTGGAGTATCTAGGTGACATTAGGGTTTTGGTTGATTTGTGTCTTAAGGTGTTATTCTAGTACGAACTCTATGATAGATCGAACGGAAAGAATAGCTTCGTGTTATTTTACTACGGACTCTTGAATAGATCGATCAGAAAGGATAACTTTGAGGTGGTTTCGTACCCTACAATAATCTCTTTGTTTGTTCTCCGCTATTAGTGACTTTGGAGTGACTCTTTGTTGCATGTTGAGGGATAGTTATATGATCCAATTATGTTATTATTATTGAGAGAACTTGCACTAGTGAAAGTATGAACCCTAGGCTTTGTTTCCTAGCATTGCAATACCATTCACGCTCACTTTTATCGCTTGCTACCTTGCTGTTTTTATATTTTCAATTTACAAAAACCTATATCTACCATCCATATTGCACCTGTATCACCATCTCTTCGCCGAACTAGTGCACGTATACAATTTACCATTGTATTGGGTGTGTTGGGGACACAAGAGACTCTTTGTTATTTGGTTGCAGGGTTGCTTGAGAGAGACCATCTTCATCCTACACCTCCCACGGATTGATAAACCTTAGGCCATCCACTTGAGGGAAATTTGCTACTGTCCTACAAACCTCTGCACTTGGAGGCCCAACAATGTCTACAAGAAGAAGGTTGTGCAGTAGACATCAAGCTATTTTCTGGCGCCGTTGCCGGGGAGGTGAGTGCTTGAAGGTATATCTTTAGATCTTGCAATCGAATCTTTTAGTTTCTTGTTTTATCACTAGTTTAGTTTATAAAATAAAACTACAAAAAAATGGAATTAAGGTTGCCTCATATGCTTCATCTTTTTAATGTCTTTCGTGAAAATGATGGGAAGGAAAATTGTGCTCAAGTACTAGAAGAAGAATTACATAGAATGCTTGGCATAAAATATGTGAATGATGAGCATGATTGCAATGTTGTTAGTATGAGTTCTTTGAATACCCATGATGCTAATGATATGCAAAGCCACAAGCTTGGGGATGCTATGTTTGATGAAGATGATATGTTTTGTCCCCCAAGTTTTGATGAGCAAATTTATTATGATGATAGCATGCCTCCTATTTATGATGATTATATTGATGAAAGTGGGTTTGGAAGAGTGTCAACTTTAGGAAGTAATGATCCCACTATTTTGGAGGATGTTGAATCTTATTGTGATAATTATGGAAGTGGATTTGGAGAGGTCATGACTTTATTTAGTGAGGAATCCACTATTTCGGAAGAGGTTCCAATTGATTATGAGAATAAAGTTGCTATCTATGATGATTATTGTGATGACATGTATGCTATAAAGAATAATGATAACCATGAAACTTGTCATCATGATTTTAGTTTTCAATTGGATTATGCCTCACATGATAGTTATTTTGTTGAGTTTGCTCTCACTATTATTCATGAGAAGAAATTTGCTTATGTGGAGAGTAATAAAAATTATATGCTTGTAGATCATGAAAAGAATGCTTTACATGCTAGTTATATTGTTGAATTCATTCATGATGCTACTGAAAATTATTATGAGGGAGGAATATATGCTTGTAGGAATTGCAATAATATCAAGTTTCCTCTCTATGTGCTTAAAGTTTTGAAGTTATGCTCGTTTTGCCTTCCTATGCTAGTTGATTATTGTTCCCATAAGTTGTTTGCTCACAAAATACCTATTCATAGGAAGTGGGTTAGACTTAAATGTGCTAGTCATATTCTTCATGAAGCTCTCTTTATGTTTCAATTCTTATCTTTTATGTGAGCATCATTAAAATCATCATGCCTAGCTAAAAAGGCAATAAAGAAAAGCGCTTGTTGGAAGGCAACCCAATTTTATTTTTGTGCTTTTTTTTGCTCCTGTTTAGTAATAAATAATTCATATAGCCTATGTTTATATGTGGTTTTATGTTTTAATTAGTGTTTGTGCCGAGTAGAACCTTTGGGAAGACTTGGGGGAAGTCTTGTTGATCTTGCTGTAAAAAAACAGAAACTTTAGCGCTCACGAGATTAGATACAAATTTTTACTGGAGAGTTCTATTTAGTTGATTTTTTTGCAGATGATTAATAGATAAATTCCTCACGTCCAGCAATTTATTTCAGAATTTTTGAGGTTCCATAAGTATATGTTTGATACAGATTACTACAGACTGTTCTGTTTTTGACAGATTCTGTTTTCTATGTGTTGTTTGCTTATTTTGATGAATCTATGAGTAGTATCGGAGGGTATGAACCGTAGAGAAGTTGGAATACAGTAGATATTACACCAATACGAATAAATAATAAGTTCACGACAGTACCTAAGTGGTGATTTATTTTCTTATACTAACGGAGCTTACGAGTTTTCTGTTGAGTTTTGTGTTGTGAAGTTTTCAAGTTTTGGCTAAAGATTCGATGGACTATGGAATAAGGAGTGGCAAGAGACTAAGCTTGGGGATGCCCAAGGCACCCCAAGGTAATATTCAAGGACAACCAAGAGCCTAAGCTTGGGGATGCCCTGGATGGCATCCCCTCCTTCGTCTTCGTTCATCGGTAACTTTACTTGGAGCTATATTTTTATTCACCACATGATATGTGTTTTACTTGGAGCATCAATTTATTTTGTTAGGATTTGCTTTTTTTTATTTAAAATAATTTTTTGAACCTCTATTTTCAATAAAAATGTGAAGGATAGCCTTTACCATGCTTATTTTGCAAGTATACATGTTGCTGTTTCAAAACAGAAAGTTTACCGCTGTTGCAAAAATTCCCTAGAAAAGTTAGAATGTGATAAAATGTTGAAACCTTTTGCATAATAAGCTCTGATAAATTTACTACAGTGGGAATTTTCTTTCATAATGTTTGGAGTTAGGGAAGTATGATGAATCTTGCATTCTTTACAGACTGTACTGTTTTGGCAGATTGCTGTTATGTTTGCATATGTTTGCTTGTTTAATGATTCTATTTGAGGATAGGAGTATTAAATATGCAGAGGCATTTAGTATGCAATGTTGAATAATAATTTTAGTGATTTTCTACAGTAGAGTATGATAAGGTTTTTGCATTGGTTTATACTAACTTATCTCACGAGTTCCTGTTGAGTTTGGTGTGGATGAAGCTTTCGAGATTTAGGAAACCGTGATATGAGAGGAATTAAGGAGACACAAAAGCTCAAGCTTGGGGATGCCCAAGGCACCCCAAGATAATATTTCAAGAAGTCTCAAGCATCTAAGCTTGGGGATGCCCCGGTAGGCATCCCACCTTTCTTCTTCAACGATTATCGGTTAGTATGGGTTGAGCCTAAGTTTTTGCTTCTTCACATGATGAGTGCTATCCTTGAAATGTCGTTTTATTTTGTTTTGCTTGCTGTTTGAATAAAATACCAAGATCTGAAATTCTTAAATGAGAGAGGGTCTTCACATAGCTACATAATTATTTAACTACTCATTGATCTTCACTTAAATCTTTTTGGAGTAGTTTGTCATTTACTCGTGTGCTTCACTTATATCCTATGAGTAAATGGTTGAATGATTTGAATGTTATAAATCTGAAATTAAATATGTTTCATATGCTTATCCCATGGGGAGTAATGACTTCACATATAAGAAGTAGAGGTGGTAAATTTATTGAAGGTTATCAAACATTGTATTGGTCACTTGAACAATTCATGAAAGAATATTGAGGGAAGAGAGATTTCACATATTAATATACTATGTTGGACATCTTCTATGATTGTGAGCCCCATTAATTATTTTCAAATTTGATCAAATTAGTTGAAGTTGGACAAGGAAGACAACATAATGAGTTATGCTTGGGTATATTTGTATAGAAGTTATATTGTTATGGATCCTCTAACATGTGGTGCTTGCTATTTAGAATCCTTTGGCAAGCACATTGTGTTGGAAAGATCCTTATATATATATATATATATATATATATATATATATCCAATTGGATGTAAGGCATCATGAACTATTATTGTTGACATTACCCTTGAGGTAAAAGGTTGGGAGGCGAATCTATAAGCCCCTATCTTTCTCTGTGTCTGATTAAAACTTTGAACCCATAAATATCGCGTGAGTGTTAGCAATTGTGAAAGACTAAATGATGGTTGAGTATGTGAAGTTTGCTGAATCAAAGCTCTGACATAGACTCTTCCTGAAAATAAGATGAATTATAATTGTTTGATGACTAATAACACGGTTTGTTAGTTCTCAAGAAAGTTTATGATCTATACTTTAACATGTGAATAGTTTGTTACTTGATCATGAGAAGCTTTATGATATGAGCCATTGTTATGACATATAATGATGCTAGGAAAGGTGATTGAAATTATCATTGATCAAACTTGTGCACCTGCTAGCATTCACACTTCATAAATTATTTCTTTTATCATTTACCTACTCAAGGACGAGTAGGAATTAAGCTTGGGGATGCTGATACGTCTCCAACGTATCTATAATTTATGAAGTATTCATGCTATTATATATTCGGTTTTGGATGTTTAATGGGCTTTACTAAACACTTTTATATTATTTTTGGGACTAACCTATTAACCGGAGGCCCAGCCCAAATTGCTGTTTTCTTGCCTATTTCAGTGTTTCGAAGAAAAGGAATATCAAACGGAGTCCAAACGGAATGAAACCTTCGGGAGAGTTATTTTTGGAACGGAAGCAATCCAGGAGACTTGGAGTAGACGTCAGGGAAGCTTTGAGGAAGCCACGAGGCAGGGAGGCGCGCCCTACCCCCTGGGCGCGCCCCCACCCTCGTGGGCCCCTCGTGGCTCCCCTAACAGACTTCTTTCGCCTATATATATCCATATACCCTAAAAACATCGAGGAACAGAATAGATCAGGAGTTCCGCCGCCGCAAGCCTCTGTAGCCACCAAAAACCAATCGGGACCCTGTTCCGGCACCCTGCCGGAGGGGGGATCCCTCACCGGTGGCCATCTTCATCATCCCGGCGCTCTCCATGACGAGGAGGGAGTAGTTCACCCTCGGGGCACCAGTAGCTATGTGTTTGATCTCTCTCTCTCTCTCTCTCTCTCTCGTGTTCTTGAGGTGGTACGATCTTGATGTATCGCAAGCTTTGCTATTATAGTTGGATCTTATGATGCTTCTCCCCCTCTACTCTCTTGTAATGGATTGAGTTTTCCCTTTGAAGTTATCTTATCGGATTGAGTCTTTAAGGATTTGAGAACACTTGATGTATGTCTTGCATGCGCTTATCTGTGGTGACAATGGGATATCACGTGATCTACTTGATGTATGTTTTGGTGATCACTTGCGGGTTCCATAACATTGTGAACTTATGCAGAGGGGTTGGCACACGTTTTCGTCTTGACTCTCCGGTAGAAACTTTGGGTGACTCTTTGAAGTTCTTTGTGTTGGTTGAATAGATGAATCTGAGATTGTGTGATGCATATCGTATAATCATACCCACGGATACTTGAGGTGACATTGGAGTATCTAGGTGACATTAGGGTTTTGGTTGATTTGTGTCTTAAGGTGTTATTCTAGTACGAACTCTATGATAGATCGAACGGAAAGAATAGCTTCGTGTTATTTTACTACGGACTCTTGAATAGATCGATCAGAAAGGATAACTTTGAGGTGGTTTCGTACCCTACAATAATCTCTTCGTTTGTTCTCCGCTATTAGTGACTTTGGAGTGACTCTTTGTTGCATGTTGAGGGATAGTTATATGATCCAATTATGTTATTATTGTTGAGAGAACTTGCACTAGTGAAAGTATGAACCCTAGGCCTTGTTTCCTAGCATTGCAATACCACTCACGCTCACTTTTATTGCTTGCTACCTTGCTGTTTTTATATTTTCAGATTACAAAAACCTATATCTACCATCCATATTGCACTTGTATCACCATCTCTTCGCCGAACTAGTGCACGTATACAATTTACCATTGTATTGGGTGTGTTGGGGACACAAGAGACTCTTTGTTATTTGGTTGCAGGGTTGCTTGAGAGAGACCATCTTCATCCTACGCCTCCCACGGATTGATAAACCTTAGGTCATCCACTTGAGGGAAATTTGCTACTGTCCTACAAACCTCTGCACTTGGAGGCTCAACAACGTCTACAAGAAGAAGGTTGTGTAGTAGACATCACCGGCCTCACCGACTTCATCACAGATGAGTGTGACCAGCACCAAATCCTCACAAACATCTTTGTTTAGAGTTTTACTTTCCTGCCTAGAAATAATCCTCCTGGAGTGAGCTTTGATTTATATGCTGAAAACCATCAGATACCACTTACTGAATTTTGCGACATATGCATGCTCCCTTCTGATTGGAGTTTAGCCGAGCCTAGGCCGGCTGGGTTTGAGGCCTTTTATCGCACTTTGACAGTGGGAGATGAGAGGGGGGTGTCAGCCACCACGGCTGCTAGCTTACACTTTCTTGCTGTGCATTATTTTGCTTTATTTGTTGCTAAGTGTCTGCTTGCTAGAAAGAAAGTAGGTGCGCCTAGCGCACCAGACTTTGCTGTTTTACGCCGGGCACTGGAGGATGACAACACTTATAGCTTGGGAGCTATTGTTGCTCGTCGCCTCCATCTTAATAAATCTCAGGGTGAAATACATGGTGGGATTTTTGCTACTCGTTTAGCAGCTCACTTCAATGTTGAGATACGCCCTCATGATTACCCGCTGACCAAGGTTTACCTAGACTGAGCAGCCATGGATCACCACCATTTCACTGATAATAACTCTCCTGGCATTCCCATTCTTTATAACCTAGTCTTTAGCGTTAAAAATCGTGATATTATTCCCTTGCCTGCACTTGCTTTGTTTGATTCTACTGCCAGGGGCGGATACATGATTATGCCTGCGGACATCATTGCCTACCGAAATGCTCAGGCTGCTGCGGAGGCGGCACGGGAGGAACCTCAGCAGTGGGATGAGTGGATGCCTGATCCTCAGGATCCCTACTACCCTCCAGGCTACGGACTAATTACCAACTTAGGCCAAAAGCCTAAGGTTGGGGGAGTACGTGTTTCTCACCGACATTACTTTTAGGTCTACATATCATTCTATATGTCGGTGCTCACACTTTTTCATTGTATCATCCATGCTTAAATTTATTTTTTTGGCTTTCTTCTTGTGTGTTTGAAAAACTTTAGAAAAACCAAATAAATTAGTTGTAGTAATTTACTTTCTATGCATACTTAGCGGTAGTATTAAAAAGAAAACCCAAAAATATTTCCTTGTTCTTCTTTTGCTTGTTGGGAGCTTTCCCGTGTAAATAGTTTTTCTCATTTTTGTTTTTCCCTTTTATTTGCTTGTTCAAGAAAACCAAAAACTCCAAAAATATTTCAGTGTGTTTCTCTGAATTTCTTTTCTTTTTATTCGAGTTGTACCGAGGAGAAGACCACGATGAAAATGTTGAGTGGCTCTCATATGAATAACTGTTGAACTAATAAAGAGCACATTTTACCTTGTCTTCTCCTGTTGAATAAAATGTTTGCAGATTCCAGCTTAGTCCACGACATTCTTGCACTATTATTATTTTCATATCGTTCGGTCATGCAAGTGAAAGGCAATAATGACGACATTCGATGAACTGGCCGTGGCAGAGAGAAACGGGTATGAACTCGACTTGTTCTGTTTGTGTAAATATGTTTAACCTAGTATCCATGATTCAGCCCATTATGATTAAACATGTTTGCCATGACAATTAGAGATTATAGTTTCTCATGCCATGCTTAAGTAGCTGGGAGTTGATAATGATTTATCTTGGATATCAACATAGCGTTAAAATGATTGTGATGTAGTATGGTGATATGGTATCCTCCTCTGAATGTTCGAGTGGCTTGACTTGGCACATGTTCATGCATGTAGTTGAATCAAAACCAACATATCCTCTATGATATTTATGTTCATGGTGTCCATATCCTACTCATGCTAGTGTCCAATGTTACTTATGCATAATGCATGGTTATGATCGTTGTTGCTCTCTAGCTGGACGCTTCTCAATCTAATTGCTAGCCTTCACCTGTACTAAGTGGGAATTCTGCTTGTACATCAAAAACCTTGAACCCAAAGTTATTCCAGATGAGTTCACCATACCTACCTATATACGGTATTACCCTGCCGTCCTAAGTAAATTTGCATGTGCCACCTCTAAAAACTTCTAAAAAAATATCCTTTTTGTGTGCCTGGATCGTTCATGGAACGACAGGAGGTGGTCGGTATCTTCCATGCTAAGCGGGTTATTCTCAGGTCGAGTGTTGATTCACTCGCCATCGCACGAGAAAAGGGCGGTAATAGGGATTCCCAGTCCAAACTCAAAAATGCAAATAATTAAACAAAACTCCTCCGGGACTGTCGTTGGTATGGACGGCACCCGTTGTTTCAGACAAGCTGTGGAGTGTGATTGATGGTGGAGGGGGAGTAAACCTTTACTTTTATCGCTTGGGAACCTCCACTAGCGTGTTTAGCATGGAAGATATTGATAACTGATGGTCGTGAAGTGAATAAGAAGGGTGCATGTCTCAAAATATCATTTATCTCTGTTTTAAAAACTGAGCTCTGGCACCTCTGCAAATCACTGCTTCCCTGTGCGAAGGGACTATCTATTTACTTTTATGTTGTGTCACCACCTTCTAAAACAAGCGCCAGAAACTGAGGGAGCATAGCTATCATGATTTATGCATTGTGTGTAGGTAATGTTGGGTGCATCATGACTGGATCTTTTCGACCATGAATTACAATGTTTAGTCGCTGCTTGAACTTTGGAGGTGCTCTGCATTTATGTTTTGCGGTCTCAGAAAGGGCTAGCGGGATACCATTATTGTCATATTATATCATGGTTGTTTTGACAATGTGTTGCTGTTTGAGATATCTTATTATTGCTCGCTAGCTGATTATGTCATTGATATGAATCATTATAATCTTTAAGAGTTATTGTCGACATGGTTAGTTATAATGTCGGCTGAAAACCTGGGTGCTGTTTAAGCTTATTTATGCAAACAAGAGCAAAAGAGTTCGTAAAAGTTTTTCTTTCTCACTTTCAGTTTATCAACTGAATTTCTTGAGGACAAGCAAAGGTTTAAGCTTGGGGGAGTTGATACGTCTCCAACGTATCTACTTTTTCTCACGCTTTTCCTATTGTTTTGGATTCTAATTTGCATGATTTGAATGAAACTAACCCCGGACTGACGCTGTTTTCAGCAGAACTACCATGGTGTTGTTTTTTTGCAGAAATAAAAGTTCTCGGAATGGAACGAACTTTGCGAGGATTTTTTATATTAATAATAAGAATTTCTGGAGCCAAGACCTGCCGGAGAGGGGCACCTGGGTGGGCACAACCCACCTCGGCGCGCCCCCTCTCATGGCGCGCCCAGGTGGGTTGTACCAACCTGGTGGCCCCACTGACCCTGAAACCGACGCTATAAATTCCTATTTTCGGAGAAAAATCAGGGAGAAAGAATTATCGCGATCCACGAGACGGAGCCGCCGCCAAGCCCTGTTCTTCCTTGGGAGGGCAGATCTCGAGTTTGTTTGGGGCTCCGGAGAGGGGGATCTTCGTTCTTCGTCATCACCAACCCTTCTGCATCGCCAATTCCATGATGCTCCCCACCGGGAGTGAGTAATTCCTTCGTAGGCTCGCTGGTCAGTGAGGAGTTGGATGAGATTCATCATGTAATCGAGTTAGTTTTGTTAGGGCTTGATCCCTAGTATCCACTATGTTCTTAGATTGATGTTGCTATGACTTTGCTATGCTTAATGCTTGTCACTTTGGGCCCAGGTGCCATGAACTCAGATCTGAACCGTTTATGTTATCATCATTATATCCATGTTTTAGATCCGATCTTGCAAGTTATAGTCACCTACTACATGTTATGATCCGGTAACCCCGGAGTGACAATAACCGGGACTTCTTCCGGTGATTACCTTAGTTTGAGGAGTTCATGTATTCACTATGTGTTAATGCTTTGTTCCGGTTCTCTATTAAAAGGAGGCCTTAATATCCCTTAGTTTCCATTATGGACCCCGTTGCCACGGGAGGGTAGGACAAAAGATGTCATGCAAGTTCTTTTAATAAAGCACGTATGACTATTTAGGGAATACATGCCTACATTATATCGATGAACTGGAGCTAGTGCCATATTGCCCTAGGTTACAACTGTCACATGATGAATATCATCCAACAAGTTACCGATCCAATGCCTATGAATTTGTGCTATATTGTTTCTGCTAAGTTACTACTGCTATCACTATTACACTTGCTACAAAATTAGTGCTATCACTTTACTGTTACCATTGCTGCTGTCACTATTATCAAAACTATCAAACTACTTTGCTACTGATTACTTGATGTAGATAATTAATCTCTAGGTGTGGTTGAATTGACAACTCAGTTGCTAATACCTTCAAATATTCTTTGGCTCCCCTTGTGTTGAATCTATAAATTTGGGTTGAATACTCTACCCTCGAAAACTATTGCGATCCCCTATACTTGTGGGTTATCATGGGTGTGTGTGTGTGGGGGGGGGTGGAAACAGAATAACCACATTGCGCCTGTCAACCAAGCGTGCACGACCGCGTTGAGCTAGGGACGAGCCGGAGGAGGCGACGACGCGGCGTGCCGAGTCGTCGCATGCGGAGGTGAGTCCGTCACATTAGTGACCCCACTATCTTTCTTAGGGGTGTGGCTCTGGGGTGTGTGTGTGTGTGGGGGGGGGGTGGAAACAGAATAACCGCATTGCACCTGTCAACCAAGCGTGCACTGCTGCGTTAGCGCGAGGCCGAGCAGGGGAAGGGGAGGGGGAGTGTTTCCTGCTTTTGTATGTAGACTTCCTTTGTTTGTGTATTTGAACTTCTTTTGTTTCTAAATTGATCTTTGTTTTGTTCTTGGTTACTAAGGGTTTTTTAATTTGTTTTTGCTATCTTTTAGTAGTACATAAATAATCTTTTTATATTTATTAATATGGTCATTTCTCTGAGACGTTTCTAACATCAAATACTTGTACAGAATGTTATTTAATCTCTGCTATGACATGCATCTTTTTATTTGTTTTTATTTTCTTTTATTTACTGTTGAATGTTGCATTTATGTTGTAGTGCTGTCCAAACGTTGCATTTATTCTATATTGGAGGGTGTTTTCTGCATTTATTTGCCGTCACCCCGCCCACCCCTGTCAGAAAACTCCTCTCTCTCTCTCTCTCTCTCTCTCTCTCTCTCTCTCTCTCTCGTCTTCCTCAGTCTCGGTGCCGTCTCCCTCCTCCACTCTGGATTCAGCGGCGCCTTCTCCTGTTGGGAGTCGGTTGAGAAACCGTCGCTTCATCCCTACTCCCCGCGCCCTGCGCTCCCTCCCGCTCACCCTATTTCTGCCTCAAATCTAAGCTAGCAACCGTTCGTGCGCTCTGGAACTTCTCCTGGCGTCGTGGGGAGGAAGAACCATTGTGAGGTCGTGAGCATCAGGGCCCTATGGATAGGTACAAACTGCTGCCTCCCAGCGCCCGCTCTTATTTGCTCCAGATCTAGGCAGCATCTCCTCCTGTGCCTCCCGTGCTCTCACATCTGCCTCCCCCCTTTATTCTGATGTTTGCATCCAAGGGTAGGTAGTGTTCTTGTAGAGGATGTGTAGATGGTTTGGAATTGCCTCTTTGTGCAAGATTTAGCTTTAGTCTTCTGCGAATTGCATTTCCCTTGGGTCTATCTGTTGGGTTCATGGCCATGTAGCTAGGCCTGGGCATTCGGTAGAAACCGAAAGTTCGGTTTCTACTATTCGGGTTTTTATCAAAATCGGTTAGTCAGATTGCTAACCGAAAAGAGCACCAAAAATTTAAAAACCAAAATTTCGGTTAACCGACCATTCGGTTCGGTTTTCAGTTTCCACCGAAAATATAGCCCGAGTGTTTCTCACCCACTGCTGAGTGCACTTTAGCACTTGCACCCTGCCTTCTTAAGTAGCTTAGCTCCCTACCTCATCTCTGTAGCTAGGCGAGGTGGGACAATTCCAAATGAAGTGATGTACTAGTGCGGACTGGGAGAAGCTATTCTGCACAAGAGTGGGCTTTGGAAAGTTGCACGTGCGTGGCCGGCCCAGGAGACAAGGCCCTCTCTGACTCGCATGGGGTCACGCTAGGATTTGACTGGCATCTTGTTTTCAGTACGTGGCAAGGTCCATAGCGAACTGGGAGCTGGGATTTGCGTGTTCGACCAACTTACTTCGGTTTCTGTTTCGGTTATCGGTAGAAAAACGAACCAGCCAAATTAAATTCGGTTAGCACAAGTAAAAACCATATTTTACTATAGCAGTGTGAAAAACCGAAAATTCGGTTTTTTCGGTTTCGGCATCGGTTCGGTCTTCGGTTCGTCGATTTTTATGCCCACCCCTACATGTAGCTAGTGGTTCCTGCGATTTAGTTCTTAAAATCTAGGGTTCTGTCCTTGTTTGAGTTGATTTAGAACTGTGGTTTGTTTGTAGATGCATCTACTTCTGGTATATGTGTTCTTATGCATTTTATTCTTGTTATTTGTGTTGGTTTTTTAGGTGGATCTAGGGTTTCAACCATCCTGCATTAGGGAGGGGTGTTCTAATGGCTTTATTCCCTTCAGCAGGTGAATCTTGTCTTGTAATTATGAGTTTAATTTTATATGACTGCCATGATCTTCTCTTGTTAGTCAAGTTGAACTTACCATAACTGCTAGTGTGGACTTCTTATATATTTGAGATGTATGCATTTTTACTCTGTAGTTGAAGTTGGCACTCTTTGTGTTAATGAAATTTTGATGTGTTACTAATGAACTATGTCATCAAGTGTGATTAGACTTCCAAGTGTTTTAATTTTAGTATATAGCTTTGTATTTGTGTTATCATTTTCATGGTAATGAAAAGTAGTTGTTGGGCTTTCTGGTTGTACATTGTTGAAGTTATGACAATAATTCTGTGGTAACTTTGTTGTACATTGTTATAAATTGTTGTACATTGTTATAATTTTCATGGTAACTTCATATTTTCTGTTTGTCTTAGTGAATTTTCGTACATTGTTTTACTGCTCATGCTTTCTTTGTTTATGTAGTACTGCCTTAGTCACAAACTTGTACTTATGGTTTTTCTTTATTATTTTATTATGGAATTTTTTTGAACTTCTGGTTGTTCTTTTGTTTTACTGCTTGGTAAGGTCTAGTTGAACTTCTGGCTATTTATTGTTTTATTGCTTTTTCTGGTTATGTTGAACATCTGGATATTAATTGTTTCACTTCTTTGCTAGTTTTTGTTGAACTTCTGGCTATTCATTGTTATGGATTTTTCTCTGATGCTCCCTCTTGTTTTATGTAGTACTGGTTTTGGCTTTTGTGTTTTCATTTGTAAGGCAATTTTCCTTTTTAAAACTCAGCTGCCTTTTTTCCTTTTTGTAGTTGGTGATGACATGAAAAATTCTGATAAAAGTGTCCGTGAGCAAGATGGTGGTACAGAAGTTAATGTTGTTGTTCCAAAGCCTGATGCAGCTAAATCATCTATCAGTTTGAGTTTAGTTGCTGAGGTTGCTTGCATTCTTGACAAAAATTTAAATCTTGAAGATCTTGCGTCAGCAGCTGTCGCTTCACCTAGTATGTGCTACTCAGTTCTTGCTTCACCTTTTTATTTTTTTAATTCTAAAGCCATGTTTTTGAACTTGTTGCTATCATGCATTTTGTATTTGTTCTTGACTCTTTTCCTTTTGTTTTGTTCTAGTGTTTTTGCATATGCATCCAGTGAAGAAGTTGTTAATACCATCGACGATGTTCTATCTGATTTGGGTGGGGCTGAGAAGACTGTTGAGGCTGAGCAGGTGGCTCCATCAGCTGAAGATTGCGATCCTGTTCAGGAGCCTTTGTGCTCTTGCAGCTTCTTGTAGAAGATGAACGGAAGAGGAAAAAGCTAGCAGAATATGAGAGGAAGAAGGTGGCCCGTCTACAGAAAGCTGTTGGATTTGCTGAGCCCACGGTTGGGCATGTGTCCGGTGCTGATGAAGACGTTGTGCGTGACGGTGATACCATGGTTGCCCCTATGACGAAGAAATTCAAGCGGATCTCAACAAAGAAGCATCTCGATGGTGAAGTTACTCCTTGGAGGAGCCCACGTGTTTCTAAGCTTGCAGGTCCAGCTATAGGTGAACTTCCTAAAGTTGATGGTCAAGCTCCTGGTGGTACCCCACGCTGTAGTCCACGTGTTCTTTCGTATGCAAAGTCCACATCATCTCCGCTGGGTGGTGCAGATTCTGCGAAGGGAAAGAAATGTGGCAATAAGCGCAAGGGTGGGGCTGCAGAAGTTAATAAGGGTCTTAAGAAGCATGCTCGTGTTGATGGGGATGAACAGTGTGATGAGGATTTTGACGCTGATGACGAGGATGGTGATGATGATGTTGTCGATCAGGTATAAATCTGGTGTATGAATTGTTGTTTTTGTTCCTTATATTAGCATTTTTATCTTCTTTTGTTGTTTTGTCTGCATGGTCTGTATTTGTGTATGTAGTACTGCCTTGTTCATTATTATTGAACTTCTGGTATATTTTTGTTAACATTGAACAAAGTAGTTGAACTTCTGGTTATACATGGTTGTGCTGCCTTGCTCTTCATCCTTGAACTTCTAGTATATAGATTGTTATACATTTCTTTCTTGCCATGCTCTATTTGTTTATGTGGTTCTTCCTTGTTCAACAATGCTGAACTTCTAGTTTATTTTTATTAACACATTGTTATGCCATGGTTTCTTATATTGCTTTTTATGTAGTACGAGCTTGTGAAGACACATGTGAGGAAGAAGAGAGGAGGCAAACCAGTGGAAGGAGCTGATGAAGGATGAGATGATGCGAAACATTTTAACAAGACGGTGTGCTACTCACTGAAAGAGGTCAAGGCGTGCGCAAAATTGCTACAACGTAGGCACAAGGAGAGGGTTATCAAGTCTGGTTTTGGTTGTGTCTTTGATTTCAAGGTTGATTCAAACATTTCTCGTCCTTTGATGGGCCACCTTTACACCAGGATTGACCCTTCAACTATGATTCCAGACATGGGCGAGCCAAATAAGAAATTGCGCATTACAAGTGATGTTGTTCACCTTCTTTTTGGTTTCCCTCAAGGTGATCATACCCCTCCTAGGCCCTCAAATGATGGATTCGATGACGCTGTCATGAGGCTGAAGGGCAAACTTGGCTATCAGAGGAGTGATGATATCAAGACAAAGGATCTGCGGAAGATCCTCAAGAATCTTGTGAAGGATGACAAGAAAGATGATTTGGCTCTTTAGGTGTTTTACCCGATTCTTTTCATGAAGGTTGTTATTCCTGGTACGTCTACACGGGTTTCTAGGGAGGTAAAAATGGCTGAGAATCTTGTCTCTGAAGATATGGCAAATATGGACTATTGCCAGTTGCTTGTTGATGATCCTCGAAGGGCTGTAATTAGATATCAACAAGGGACTAGCAAGGCAAAAGCTGTTACAGGCTGTGGCATTACGCCGCTTCTTATGTATCTGGACTGCCTTATCATTGGTAGGAAGCCTAATGCTGACTTGAGAACCCCTCGCATCAATTTCATGGATCAGGTCAAGCTATCTGAGCTTGCTACTGCTGACTTGGTTAAGAAGGGTGATGATGACCTAGCCAACTGGGTTTTTGGGAATCTACCTTTGAGTCTTATTATGCATTGTTCTTTCCTGTATAGTATAACTTGAACTTCTGATATTATCTTCAATTTTGTTACTGTCCCTTAATTACCATCTGAACTGTTTTACTTTTGTTTGTGTGTAGTGGAAGACACAGGCTGAGGTTGTGTTCTTTAGGCATATTGAACGACATGTCCTTACTATGCCGCGTGCCACCGGACTTGGCAGTGAAGCTGCCCTCATAATTGAATGCTCCCAGGATGTCAACACTGGTGCTCCCCTGTAGATCCTGGAGGTTCTTCTGCCCATGTGAATGCTGCAGGTGGCATTTCTTTAGAGTCTGCTAAGGGTTTCTTCGATGCTGCCAGTGTTTCCCTTGGTAGGATCGATGGTCTTTTGAGCCCAGTTTGTGGGGAGATTGCCCGTGTTCCGACGACAGTTCAGCGTCTTAGTCGTGTTGATGGGATTCTTCCACCTGGTCATTGTTTTGATGCGGAGTCTTTGAAGGACGCTTTGTCAATTGAAGCTGAAATTCTTGCTAAGATTTGTCAGAGTAGGGTCCACCTCCATACCAGCTTTGGATTGTTCAAGAAAATGCAGGATGCTCGTTGCAAGCCTTTTGAAGACAAGGCTAGTGTTTACTTGAGTCAGATTGAGAGGCAAGATTCTGTTCGTTTGGGTCATGAAGGAGGGAACGAGGAGCGTATTGAAGAGGTATGTTTTGTTGACTTTTGATAGTTCTTTGAATTAATGTTTAGTGTTAGCTTTCAGTTATTATTGTTTTGTCATAGGTGACCCTTCTTGATTTCATGTATTCTGAACTTCTTGTTTTAGTATTGGTGTTCCATAGCTGACCTTCCTTGTTTACAGAATCTGAACCTCGATGGATACAATATTTGAACTTCTTTGTTTTACATAACTGAACTTCTATGGATACACTAATATGTAATTAGTGTTTCTTATTTGAGCTTCTATGCTTACTGTCTTTGGACTTCCTTTATGTGTCAGTGGTCATATCTTCCCTTCTTTATTTAGTTGATGTGAACTTCTCCTAATTACATATTGTTCTACGTAGCCTATCTAGTCTTTCTATTCTCATGTTTTCTACTTTTTTGTAGGCTGTTGTTGATGGTGTTAGGGTTGATGATGATATTTTACCTGAAAGTGCAACTGCCCCTCTGCATGAATCTGCTCCTGCAACTGATTTCTTTGTTGATGTGGTTCATGGCAGTGATCCTAAGGTATCATTTTTTCTTGTCCATCTTGTTTCCCTTTTGATGAGGTTCACTTTCCCATTTTATTGCGTTTTGTTCTTGCTGCAGAATGACGATGTTAGTGTTGCTTCAGAGAAGCTTGCAAACAAGGATGTATCAAGCATTGGCTGCTTCGATGGGATAGATCAAACTGAACCTCAATCGTCCATTGGTGATGGGGTTTCTGATGCTGAGCAGGGAAATTTAGCTGGAGCCGGCATTGCTGTTGGGAGTGGTAGTGCTCATGCAGGGCCAGCAAAGCCTCCTGCTGCCGAGCCATCGGTGGTTGTTGCTGCTGATTCTACAGCTCCTCCTACTGTAGGACAACAAACAATTTTTGTTGTTTCAGACTCTCCAGCTGCTACTGGTGTACTTGAAGACGATAATGCAATTTCTACTGAAGATGGCGATGATTCAAAAACTGAAAGTGATAGTTTGGGAAAGGAGGATGATCTTTCTAGTGCTGCTACTGGTTTATGCAAGAATCCATAGAGAAAGGAGCATGCTTCTCTCTTCTTTCCCCATCACCATCCCTTTTGTTTTTGGTTTCCCTGTTTGATATCCCTATGTACTGTCTGTGTGGTACAAGTTGAACTTCTAGTTTGTTCTTTGTCATGTGATTGTAAATAAAGTGAAGTGTAGTTGTTTTTATGTGGGGGGAATGTGTGTACTGCATGAGTTGTGATGTTTTTAATCCTGTGCATTCTCTTTTTGGTGTAGCAGCTGAGATGTGTTTGTGTAGTATGCAGCAACTGTAGTGATGTATGTGTATTTCTGTTAGTTGTGTGAATGGCAATCCCTTAATTTTCAGGGAACACTTGTGTCTATGTGTTGTATTACTTTTCCCATACTTGAAATTGTTTGTATATATATGTATTTTTTGTATGTTGCTCTTATTTTCTATTCTTTTGCTGAGCAGATAGTGAACTTGCTGTCATCAGAAAGAAGGTTGATGACTTTTATTTTAGTGTGACTAGGCTTAAGAATGATCGTTCTAAGAGGTGAGTCTAGTTAGTCAGATTGTATGCACATCTAACTTATGCACTGCATGTGGTTATGTAGCTAAACTTCTTGACTTTCTAATGCTGAACTTCTTGACCTTCTTTTTGTTTGTACTCTCTGGTTCTTATTAAAACACACATGGAATATAAAGCCATTGTTTTCTATTTTAGATCAAAGGTTATGTTCCGAAACAATGAGTGTGAAGCTACTGTTGAAGAAGTCGCAACATCTTTTGGTCCTCGTGGAATGCTTGGATCTTCTGTTGCTGAGGTTGCCGTTTATTGTCTACGTTGCAAATATCAGGGGTCAGACAAGCTTATCCTGCCGTATTGGGTTTGTGTAAGTCAACCCTTTAGTTTTTCCTTTCCCCTTTTTATTTTCCAAATTAGTTTAAACTTGTCAGTCTCATTTATATTTTATATGTACCTGTTCTTGCTGGCACTTATATTTTATTTTGCTGTTATCTGTTTATTAGGACAAGATTTATAGAGGGCAATTTGGTTCCCGTGTGAGGAAGTTTTTCAATGCGACTGGTCCTAATAGCATGGATGCCCACGATTCTATAGGCAATTCAATGTTGATGCTCTCTGTTTTCGGTTTGTTTTATTTGTGTTGTTGATATTAATATTAGTTTTAATGATTGTGTGTTTATCTTGCTTCAGATTATTTTCCCTACTTTTGACCCACCCGAAATCCCTGCACACATGGGTGGTGTTGGGCATTGGGTTTCTGTATTTCTTGACTTGATGAATGAAAGGTTTCAACTTCTGGACTCCTACTATGGACCAAGTGATGAATGTGCAGTGCGTCTCTTTCAGCGGATGACTGATAACATCAAGAAACTTTGGAGCGATGCCAGCAATGACAGGGAGACACCCTTCAGTCTACTTTCTATTGACCACTTCTCTTTGGATTGGATTGATGTCCCCCAACAGAATAACAAGTATGAGATCCAGTTTATCTCTATTATTTTTTTTATATGTATGTGCACCATTTTGTTATGCTTTGGCTTTCTTTCCTTTTTACAATGTTCCTTTGTTTGATGGCAGTATTGACTACGGGTTCTTTGTGCTTACGAACATTAATTCGTTTCATGATGGGGTTCTTACGAATTATTCCCATGAGAATATCTTGGATATCAGGAAGACATGGTTGTATTCAATTACGTCTTCTAACCTGTTTGAAACAGAATTCATGGACCTGTTTGGCTACTACACATGCGAGTCTTGAAACTTACAGTTCTGGCTACTTTATATCTCCTTTTGTGTTATTTGTATCCTGATACAATGTTTTTTATTTACTTGTATATTTTGTTTTGAAAGGTTTTCGTGTGTATGCTTCCTCGAACTGTAGCTTTTGTTGTACATGAACTTCAGTGATGATACCTTGTTATGTTTTGGTAGCTGACTTAAATGATTTTTATGTCATTACATTCTGTTGAACTGTGCCTTCGTGTTGCACATGAACTTCATTAGTTTATAAATGCAACAATTTCTTTTTAGCTTAAGTTTTTAATTTGTTTGGTAGCTGAACTAGAATAGTGATCATGTCATTTGTATTTGTTGGACTGAAGATTGTGTTGTACCTGAACAATTGTTTTTGTGGTTTTTTCTGACAGTCGAGCAGTTGGATTTGACTAACTACCATCACTACAAAAAAAGACACATCCATGACATTTTGGGCCGAACGAATTTTTTTCCTGTCATACATATGACACTTCTATGACGATAATTGTGACAAAACCCGGTATCATCATAGATGTGGTGGGCTCCTACTTCTATGACAAAAAATCATGACAGAAAATGGGCTTTTCATCCTGGGCGGGCCGGAGACGCAGCTGCATGACATTCTTTGGGCCGTCCATGACGGAAAAAACCATGGTAGAAGCGAGGGGGAGGAAAATTTCGGGGAGTTCCCGGTTACGGTGGGAGGTTGGGGGCCGAGCGATGCGCGTTTCTCTCGTACACGTACGTGCGTGTGTGCGAGGCGTTGGCTCTAACTGAACCCGAGCGAGGCGTTGGGCTCTAACTGAACCCGAGCGATTGCACTGCAGGCTACGCGTTACTGAACCCGAGCGATCGATCGATGGCTGTTAACTGAACCCGATCGAGCGATTCCTTCGCTACTGCTGCTAACTGAAGCCGATCGATTGGATGAACAGTGAGCGTTGCGGGGGGGGGGGGGTTGGATGAACAGTGAGCGGTGGCGTTGCCTCTGGATGAACAGGACCCCGTGGTGTGGAGGGCTGGATGAACAGTAGACGGTGGAGGGGTGCCCGTGGAGGGGTGGTTGAACAGGACCCCGTGGTGTGGAGGGCTGGATGAACAGTAGACGGTGGAGGGGTGCCCGTGGAGGGGTGGTTGAACAGTAGCCGGTGGAGTAGCGCGCGGTGGAGGCTGGATGAACAGGAGCCCGTGGAGGCTGGAGGAGGTCGACGGTAGCCCGTGGAGGCTGGAGGAGGTCGACGGTGGAGATGAACAGTATCCCGTGGAGTCCCGTTTTGCGGTACGCCACACCCCTCCCGATGAACAGGACCCCCGTTTCGACCGTAGGAGGTCCGTTTCGTCCGTTTTGCGGTACGCCACACCCCTCCCGATCAACAGGACCCCCGTTTCGACCGTAGGAGGTCCGTTTCGTCCGTTTTGCGGTACGCCACACCCCTCCCGATCAACAGGACCCCCGTTTCGACCGTAGGAGGTCCGTTTCCTCCGTTTTGCGGTACGCCACACCCCTCCCGATCAACAGGACCCCGTTCCGAACGTAGGAGGTCCGTTTCCTCCGTTTTGCGGTACGCCAGGCCTCGTTTCCATCGCCTGTTCCGTCCAAGCCCTCCCGATGAACACGACCACGCATTCCGTTCCGACCCAGCCGGTTGGCTCCCACGCGTTCCGTTGCCTCCCGATGAACACGACGCATTCCGTTGCCTCCCCATGAACACGACGCATTCCGTTGCCTCCCCATGAACACGACGCATTCCGTTGCCTCCCCATGAACACGACGACGACGCTGTTTCTCCGTTCCGACCCAGCCATGTACACGAGCCCTGGCCGTACGTATGCGCGAGTAGGCGTTCGAGACCCCGCCCGTATGTACACATACGTGGCCGTATTTTCTTTCCTGCACCCTGGCCGCTGTACGTACGTGTACATGCTACGTGCGCGCCTCTACTACGACACGTGCGCGCCTCTACATCCACCAGTATATATGTACGTACACGTTCGCGACCAGAATGACAACGCTACGTACGCTTCGACCAGGTGGGTCCCGACTGTCAGGCACTTCCTTGCGTGCGAAGATGTAGCTGGTGGGTCCCAGCAGTCAGGGGGGAAACGTTTTTTTCGCGAAATACGGTGGCCCGTCCGGTGGGTCCCCGCTGTCAGGTGGAGGAATAATTATTTTGCACGTAATAAGGAGGCACTTCCTTGCTGCGGCCGTGGACCCAGCTGTCAGCCTCTCCACGTACAGTCCACGTCCGATGGAAGCCGTTCCTTGACCACGTTGACCACGCCGCGCCGAGAGCACCAGGGCGGTGGACGACGGCGAGGCCTAGGAAGGGGACGACGCGGAGCCGGGGAAGACGCGGCAGTGGATGCCCACGCGTAGAGGAGTACGAGGGTTCACTGGTTCGCTGCGGTGTGAGGCTGCCGTCGCCGCAGAATAACAGGGGGTGTGGGTGAGTAGAGGGATGGCCTGGCCAGCGGTGGGAGTAGTAGGGGGCGGTGAGGCCTCCGCCGCATCGCAGCCGGCCACGGGAGGCAGGAGCACGAGGCACGACCGGCGCTGGTTTGGGCGGCTGGAGCAAGAAGACCAGAGGTTGAAGAAGCACTACGGCCGTTGGATGGACATCGTACGGTCACTGGAGCTAGAATCGTGCATATTGACTAAGTTGACAAAGCCCTCCGTCCCCGTCAACTTAGTAGGCCCACAAGTCAGCCTGCCACTATACTGGGTCCCAGCTAACAGGGGGAG
Source organism: Triticum aestivum (assembly GCF_018294505.1). Classification (NCBI taxonomy): domain Eukaryota; kingdom Viridiplantae; phylum Streptophyta; class Magnoliopsida; order Poales; family Poaceae; genus Triticum; species Triticum aestivum. Next base: position 353,634,656 of record NC_057799.1, read on the forward strand.
TATTCATTTTTTTGTGCGTAATAAGGAGGCACTTCCTTGCGTGCGAAGATATAGCTGGTGGGTCCGAGCTGTCAGCGGCGGTAACGTTTTTTTCGCGAAATACAGAGGCCCTTTCGGTGGGTCCCTGATGTCAGGTGGAGGAATCATTATTTTGCGCGTAATAAGGAGGCATTTCCTTGCGTGCGGCCGTGGACCCAGCTGTCGGCCTCTCCACGTACAGTCCACTTCAGATGCATGTCGGTCGTTGACCACGTTGACCAGGCCGCGCCGAGAGCACCAGGGCGGTGGACGACGGCGAGGCCTAGGAAGGGAACGACACGGAGGCAGGGAAGACTCGGCAGTTGTTTCCCACGCGGAGGGGAGTACGACTGTACGAGGGTTTACTGGTTCGTCTGCCGTCGCCGGAGAATAACAGCAGGTGTGGGTGAGTAGAGGGATGGCTAGGCCAGCGATGGGAGTACGGTGGGGCGGTGAGGCCTGCGCGGCAGCAGAGCCGGCCGCGGGGAGGAGGGAGCAGGCAGTCCCGCCGGCGCTTGTTTGAGCGGCTGGAGCAGGAAGAGCAGAGATTGAAGAAGCACGACGGCCGTTGGATGGCCATCCAACAGTCACTGCTTGTGCGTCAACCTTTTTTTAGGAAAGCCTCAAATCTGTGGAAAACAGCATACAACCCATCTGCCATTATTTCTAATAATTTACAGCCCATTTGCTAATTATTAAGGTTTTTTGGAGCCCATATTCTTTTGTTAGCATTACAGCCCATATTGTGGCCACGGTTAAAAAATTATACGAAATTTTGCATATTTCGGTGCGGTCCGAACTGTTTTTAATCCCGAAATTTCGACTCACATTCAAACTGATTTTAAAAATAAATGTATATCAATATAAAATCCAACAAATTCTCCACGCATAAAAATTAATGTAATTTAAAATCTCGAAATGAAAAAAAAGATATTTGAAACTAATTGCCGGTTTGATGTGTTTTAAAAATGTACAACCCATTTCTCATTACTGATGGGCCATTTTCTCGGCCAGCCGAATGAAAGCTCTCCTCGTCTTGAAAGATTTGCAGCCCAACAGGCCTGACAAAGCGACTTACTTGGCAAATCACAAAAAAACTGGGCTGTGGCCGTGGACCCAGCTGTCAGCCTCTCCACGTACAGTACTCTTCCGATGGAATGTCGTTGACCACGTTGACCACGCCGCGCCGAGAGCACCAAGGCGGTGGACGACGGCGAGGCCTAGGAAGGGGACGACGCGGAGCCGGGGAAGACGCGGCAGTGGATGCCCACGCGGAGAGGAGTACGAGGGTTCACTGGTTCGGCTGCGGTGTGAGGCTGCCGTCGCCGCAGGGCCTGGCTAGCGGTGGGAGTAGTAGGGGGCGATGAGGCCTCAACGGCAGCACAGCCGGCCACTGGAGGCAGGAGCAGGCGGTCTCCCCGGCGCTGGTTTGGGCGGCTGGTGCAAGAAGAGCAGCGATTGAAGAAGCAGCAGGACCGTTCGATTCAAATCCAACGGTTACTGCTGCTAGAATCGTTTGTTGACTAAGTTGACAAGCCCTGCGTACGCGTCAACTTAGTAGGCCCACAGGTCAGCCTCCCAACCGGTGCGCCCCAGATGTCAGTGGGAGGAATCATTTTTTCGCGTAATAAGGAGGCAGTTGATTGCGTGCGGCCAGGCCAGCGGAGGGAGTAGGGTGGGCCGGGGAAGCCTGCGCGGCATCACAGCGGGCCACAAGAGGAGGGAGCAGGCAGTCCCGCCGGCGCTAGTTTAGGCGGCTGGAGCAGGAAGATCAGAGATTGAAGAAGCACGTCGGCCGTTGGATGGACATCCAACAGTCACTGCTGCTAGAATCGTGTGTTCACTGACAAAGCCTTGCGTAAACAAGTCAGCCTCGAAATCTGTGGCGTGTACAGCCCATTTGCTATTATTTTTATAATTTTTACTCATTTTCTAATTCATATGGAATTTATTGCAGCCCGTTTTCCATTTTTAGAATTGCTGGCCATTTTCTGGTCAGTACCAGGGTCAAAAAATTAACTAAATATGTGGGAAATTTTGAAAATTCGCAAATTTTTGCTGGGGAACGAAATATTCTTAATCCAAAAATTAATAGCCATACTAAAACAAATTTAAAAATAAATTAGTACTATGTCATGTTAAATCCAATGAAATACGTATAAGATATCAGTGAAGAACAAAAACAAAAAAAGAAACTTATATCCCATTTGCTATAATTTTTTGGAATTTTCAACCCCTTTTGATATTACTTTTAACAGACATTGACCATACTCTTAAGCCAGGCCGGAATGCATCCCTCCTCGTCTTGAAAGATTTGCAGCCCAGTAATTCGGAGAAAACAAATAGGCCTAGCTTGGGTATTCTTCAAAAAGAAATACTGGGCTACCTATTTTCCCAAAGAACTGGTGCATGAGCATTTAGCTTTTATTTATTTACTTATTTATGTTTAGGGGACCATGAGCATGTACCTGGGCCGGATTCATGTGAGAGCCTCCCTTCCAGTTAATTATGGGCTTCTCTATTGGGCCTTCATCAGTGGGCTGCATGTTATCAACAAGTGGAAAATGTGTTCCGTACGAAAAATAGTATGCGCTACGTACGGTACGGGGCACTAAAGGATCGAACCGTGCAACGACTTCCAAAACATTGTGTTTGTCGTTCTAACAACACATTTATTCAACCAACAGACGAAATATACTACTGATTGTACATTGAAAACAGCAGCAGCAGCAACCAGGGCTGGGGGTGCAACAGAAGCAGTAAGCAGGCCAGAAGAGTGAAGACGCAGCTCTCTCTTCCAAACCAAACATCAGCCATCATTACAAAAGGGCTACCAAAAAAGAACAAGTGTATGCATCAAACTAAATAAAGATCCTACTACACCAAGTGTACGCATCTAACTAACTGGCTCAGTTAGACGTTACTATTTATTAAGCTGTGGAGATTGGCTGACGGCTTGAACCAGATGGGTGCCTGACGGGGGAAACTCCAGCCAGCAGGTCGAAGTCTGATACTTGCGACCCTCTCTCCTACTTTGGGCTGCAGAGCGTGGCGGCACATATCAGGGTATGGTGCATGCAGAGACGCATGGTACGCTGTGTACACACAGTTTTGCCTGATGAACGAAACCGCGCTGCCATCATGATCCTTGCCGTCGGTTATCTCCTGGTTAATCGGATAATTCAGTCCGACAAACAGAGAGCGTGTACCAAGGCTACTTACCAGCCTCCAGTCAAAAATTCCTGAAGGCCCAGAGAAGCTGGGATCCTGCTCAAAGACCTTGCAGTGACTGTGATTGTATTCCGCGAAACAACACGTCCGGTACGTGCGAACGATCATCAATCTTTCGCCGTCGTCTGATCGAGCCAGGAACCACCTGCAACTGCCATGCCGCTTTTCTTTGAAAGGTTCTGGGATTAGGAAGGGTAGGGACACCAGGCGGCCTACAACATCATATCAAGTTGGAGTCAAATAAAAAAGGGCTCTTGATTTAGTCAATCTTAAGAACAGCATGTTATGAGCATGAATATTTTTTCAGCAAATGTTGACAGTAATATAAGCAAGCCATCATGATATCATAGGAAAGTAACATACTGCTGTAACAGCCGTTTGTAGCGATGACTGGAGTAGGCCAGCAATACGTCCAGCCATAGAAGGAGTCGACAGCGTAAATGAAGCCCTTGTGTTCAATGGCATCAGAGAACCATGGAGGATGTATGATCCTGCGATGGACGTGCAGATTTATCCACTTACCGCAGTGACCTGTCAGATAGGCGAGACCGCGGTTGAAGAACGCAATTAGCCTGAAGTCTTTATAATTCGCAGATCTTGTGGGCACTTGGCAGATTACAACCTTGAGCAAATCAAACTTGGTATCATGTTGGCTACTGTAAGATTCCGAGTATTCTGGGCCGCGGTGCCAAAGCAGTGCAGTGTTAATCGAAGGAAGGGGGATCAATCGCCGGGTGTAGACCTCCACGAGCATCCAGCTGCCGCGACCGTCGACGAGCACCATCCAAGACGTGTTCATGCCGACCCAGTACATACCGTTAATGTAGTTGAGGCTGACGGGGATCGGATCGCAGTCAAGGGGGTTGATGCTCGCCACCCTACGATCGTTATGCTGCGTGACACGCCGTTTCTGAAGATCAGGCGGCATCAGCAAGCAAGGAGCTGGCTTAAAAAGCTCCGGCCTGAGGGCTTTGAGTAAACGGTACAGCCCCGACGAGCACGCGGCGAGCGGCATGGTACTGAGATTGTCCACACGCGAAACAATGAGCTTGATTACCTCTGTGGGGAGCGAATTCCAGCCACTCTTTCGGCGGACGCTGCTCGGTTCTGCCATTGTTAGTGCTTGGGTTTCGGACGAGGGGGGGAGGCGCCTTAGCGGGGATGGAAGATTGGACGAGATTATGTGCGGACAAAGATGGAGAAGCGAATATGTGCTGCGGGAAGTGGACAGGTGATGATGACTACAGCACGCCGCTTGACTTACGAGACACATACCAGCAGCGTAGGGTCATGTCGATGCCAGACAACTTGCTTGAGTGATCACAGTACTGGTACTCCCTACAGTGCTATGCCCTAACTTGCTTGAGTAGAGTAGTAGAGTAGGACTCTGCTCTACTACTAGCACCGGAGGAGTAGTATATTCTAATCTAAAATAGTTACAAACTTCAATGCCCGAGCGTGGAACGACTACGAACCGTGCTCAAAGACCGTGTCTACGTGGTGTTTGGACATGGGCGACAACCTCAACGCCAACGGTGCTGCTCCCGTTGCACCGTATGTGTTTCTGTCCTTCCTGTTCGAAATCGTGGTAGAATTCATGTTTCTACTCTGTATCCTACTACTATGCTAGTCCACATGATTAGTTTCATCTCTGTTATAGCCGTCATGATTTATTTTGTGCTTATTCGGATTAAATCTCGTAGTAACTTGCTCATATATTCAACTGGCGCAACGTCCCCTACAGCCACTCCCGTTTCATGGACGGCCTGGTCGATGCCTCCAAGGAGCCCTTCGTCCACTGCTATGAGTGCCCGATGCCGTTTTGTGGCTCGCCGGCGGACATGGTGCATCACCTCACGGATGCGTGCAGCGGTCACTGCTGGCCCTTGGCGGAGAACATCAAGTACGAGACGTGCTACCCGTTCACCATGCCGGAGTCGCTGGAGGATCACCGCCGCCTGCTAGTCTCGGAGGAGGACGGCAGCGTCTTCCTCTTGATCGTGGGCACCGGCGAGGCCCGCGCAGGCCGCCGCCCCGTCTCTGTAATGTGCGTCAGGGGCGACGCCGCTGACGCTGACACTGACACGAGGCCGATGTACGGGTGCGTGGTCAGTGTTACTACCCCTCCGGGTCGCGTGGGCGGCGACACCGGCCTCATCGAACGGACTTGGACTCTGGGGAGCTGGGACTATCCCGCCAATGTGGACTTGGAAAACCCATGGCATCCTTTACCCGCCGACGCGGTGCACGGGGACTCCAAGGAGGTTCACCTGGACATACGCATTATCAAGTTAAATGTTGATCATTAGTCTTCGCTCAATGTAATCCGCTGTCTAAGCATGTGGAGACTTCCATGCAGGATCTTGCTCTATTGGAGTATCGCGCATGAATAAAAGTGTATCCGTTTATGGTTTAGTCTAGAATCTTCCATGTATGAATTTTTACTACAGTACTGGTGAAAGACTTACGATGAACCATTTCTTACATCTCCTCTGCCCGCTTGCAAGTCATCCTGATTTAATCCCTCCGTCTAGGTGTATAAGGGCATGGTTAATATTACTTAATAGTATAGCCAACTGTTGACTATAAGAAAGTGCCATGTCATCTGTAGCCAACATGTATAACAATCGATACTCAAAAACTAATTCTTAAAGATCATTTCTTGCAAAGCACAATAAGTGTTATTTCTTCACAAGTTTTGGATGCAGGTTGAACAGTTGAACGCTTTTGTTTGCAAAAGATACCTTTTTATCTATTTCACCCGGATGTTTGTGAGCTCTAGAGATGAAATAATATCCGAAGAAACCTATCGATACCCGTTACACATGAGATGACCCCCACATCCTTTGTCAAAATAAACAACTCCCCGATCAATGCATTTCACTCTTCGGTGCAACGCACGGGCACCTTACTACTATAGATTAGTACGACCAAAAATTGAACTAACATTATATATAGTACGATAAATGCTGATGCATGTCACCTAAAATTATATCATTCAAAACTATGTTCAAATACGAATCCAACGATATAGTTTTTGTTGACATGCACTAACATTTTGTCAGTTAAATCTTCAGTCAAATTCAATGGGGGACTAATAAACCACGACCGATGTAGTACAAGTGTAGAGGGCGGCGCTGCACGGGAGTCTCACCTCTCACCCCGCTCGTGGCGCGGCAGTAAAGCCGTCATATCACAAAACCCAACCACTCCCAGTAATAAGTGGCCTGGTAAAATAAACGGACAAGCAACCATCACATCCCTCCGTCTTTTTTGCATTTCATCTCTCTGCATTTACTTTCTCCGGTTCATCTCGCACACTCGATCCCTAGCTACTACTCCTAGGGCCAGTTCTTTTGGCGGCTTCCCCAGCTTTTCCCACAAGACTAGTCACAGTGGAGAGTAACAATAAGGCGCCTCACTCATTTATTTGGGCTTCTAAACTACTACTCCGTCCTGGTTTATTCCTCACCATTGTAATTTGTGCTAAATTTTGACCAAAGATTTAACTGGTTTATTCCTCACCATTGTAATCCCTCCGTCTAGGTGTGTAAGTCATCTTACGAAAACCAAATAATCCCAAAACACTTAGGCGCGGTGCATTAACTTCTACTCCGTACCTCGTTTCTTGTTTCTTGACATATCAACCAATAAGAGATAAAGAGTGTGCATGCTTTTAATGACTTGAGATATCAAACACGACATGCAGTGGTTAGTTCATTGCATGCAATACTATTAATTAGCAAATAAACATTAACGTTTCTCGTTTTCTCCTCCTCCTTGGTCACGGTGCACAGCCTAAGATGACTTACTCACCTAGACGGATGGAGTAGTGCATGTGACATGCACTAACATTTCATTAGTTAAATTTATGATCAAAATTTGACACAGATTACAATGGGGACCAATAAACCAGGACGGAGGTAGTAGTTATGGGATTACTAATCTAGAAGCCTAAAAGAACTGGCCCCTGGTACTCCTACTAGTAGTAGTACTCAAGTTGGAATTCCAATTGCACGGCACAACTTGTTAGGCAAAAAATTCGATACAGGGTGTAGGAAGCGGTTTGGGAATTTGCATGCCTTTCCAACCAGTGAGATACTCCGTACAAAGTACGACAGAGAAATAACCACAGAGAAGGAAGCTAAAAGTAAACAATCAAACGAGCATTTTTGCATTTGTTTTGCATTGAATCGTTTCACAAGCTTGACTAGTGCTGTTTTTCTACTTTTACAAAAACCGCATCGTAATGTTAAAACGTGCATTTGCACGTACATAAGTAATAGTAGTACTCCCTCCGTCTAGGTGTATAAGTCTTCCCTCCTTCTTGGTCACGGTGCACAACCAAAGATGACTTATTGACCTGGACGGAGGGAGTAGCACAGTCTGCAAGCATATATCGAGAGAGACGTGTAGTGCGATAGTATATAGTAAAGTTTGTGCTATATGCACGTACTTGCAAAATGCGTACGAATACACAAGGTTTCCAAACTTTCCCTTTTACATACTTAATTAAGGACGCTAAAAATTCCTGAACGTTCGGGATTTATCATTTGCGTCCCAAAACTAATGAGATCGCCTTACGAAACAAAAATTATACTCCTCCTAAAAGCCACGGCGCTCGCAGGAGCGCTTGCGGCGCGCCACGAGTGCCCTGGTGCGCGGCCGTTTCCCAGCGCGCCGACACAACGCCTCTTCCTCAGCCTCGCAACTCGCGAGGTGCTGATTGGCGGCTTGCCGGCGGGCGAGCGCGATCTCACCGGTGTGGTGATCCGGCGCCAACAGGTACTCCTCCTCGCTGGAAGCGTGCACCCGGTCCACGTACCGCCAAGCGTAGATGAGGCGCTTGGGCCCGACTGCACTCAGGGCGTCGGCACGGGCGTCCTCCGCCACCCTCACGGCCCTCGCACGAGCCTTCTGCCAAAGAGCCAATTGCCTGACTCTCTCGGACGCGACATAGGCCTCCCAGGCAGCTTGTTCCGCGGTGCGCTTCTCTTCCTCGGCCTTCTTCTCCGCCTCTATTTTGGCGCGCTCTGCTGGAGGCAAAGCCTCCCACAAGGCGACATCCATTTCTTTCCAAAGCTCCTCAAGGCTGGGGGGCTCGGCGGGCGGCGCGGCGTTCTCCTCGTAGCGGGGAGCCGACGCGTCCTCCGGCGCGCGTGCTGGCGAGATTGGGAACGCCGACGCGTCCACCTCGACGCGTCGCGGCGAGGAGCGGAACGCCGACGCGTCCTCCTCGACTAGTGGCGGCGAGGAACGGAACGGCGACGCGTCGCGTCACGGCGAGGAGCGGAACGCCGACGCGTCCTCCTCGACTAGTGGCGGCGAGGAACGGAACGGCGACGCGTCGCGTAGCGGCGAGGAGCGGAACACCGACGCGTCCTCCTCGACTAGTGGCGGCGAGGAACGGAACGGCGACGCGTGACCGTCCGCGCGGTGCAGCGAGGGGCTCCTAGGGCTTGGGAGGGGCGATGCCATGGTGGTCGACGTGAGAGGGAGGGGGAGGAGATAGCGATGAACGTGAACGTGAGGGGGAGGAGATAGCGATGTCGTGGGAGGCGCAGTATTTATAGCGAGCAATGGCACACCTACGTAAGATATGGACTGAGCTGCACTGACTTAACTGCAGGTCCAGTTGCGTCACTGACATGTGGGCCAGACCCCTGTTGGGCCCATATGTCAGTGACCCAATGCACCTGCAGTTAAGTAACAGCTACGTGGGCATATTTGTTGGAGTAAATTACGGGGGAGCGAAGGGGTGGAAATATTGCTGGTCACAACGGATTGGACGAGCGTGGGGGAGGAGAGTCATGCATGCAGATTTTTTCACACGGGGTGGAGTGGTGGGACCGCCGGAGGGAGAAGGAGAGTTTGGCAGGCATATTGTTTCCACACATGGAGAGGAAAAGATTTGGAGACGAACGGGCTTCCTGCAGGTATGGGGAACGGTGCATAATAAGTCATCTTGCATGCCGGGCTAGGTATAGTCTCAAGTCATTAAAAACATACACGCCCCACACATGTTCATATTTCAAGGTGCACTAAATTATTGCATGCGATGATTAAGGCTGGCCATAATGGTGGTATCTTAGCTGGTATCATGCACACGGGAATAGCAAACATGCTGATGTGGCAAAGAATTAAAGAAGAGAGGGGGTTAGAGTAACTAGTGTTCATGCATGCATTGGTAAACACATTTTTTTGTGAAGAACGACAACACTAGTTGAGTACTTTTGCAGACTTCAAAAACTATTCCACCGCCTCTACTATCTTGCTAAGAGTAGGTGAAATTTTTGAATCGAGCCCTTTAAACTAGAAGGGAGGTAGTGGTACTCTAAGGCTGGTCATAGTGGGGAGTAACTTAGACTAGTAACATGCATATGTTACTAGTCTATGTTACTACCTCTATAGTGCATAGTATCATAGATTAGTATCATAGGTGGTCTCATTTATTGCCATGCATGACACATAGTAGCATCACATTTATTATGTTACGGTATCTACCTATGTTACTATAACCATCTCTCTCTTCTTTAATTGCCTACCACATTAGCATGTTTGCGAGTCCCAAGTGCATGATACTACTTATGTTACCCCCACTATGGCCAGCCTAATAGCTAACCTTGTTGTGATGACAAGATAGGACATGGCATGCACCTGGACGGAGGAACTAGTCTGCATTGTGCATTTAAGTTTTGTCTGAAGTCAATGTACCTCTACTTTCACCAGACTTATAGAAAAATGTGTCAACATTCACAATGTCAAATCAATATTTTTACACTCATTATAAAACGTAGTTCTTATACTCATTATAATCAGTATTGTAGATATTGATATTTCTAGTATAAATTTGGTCGTGGGATTTCATTGATGCTTGTCAAAGCGTGGAGGAAGCGGAGCTTAGGGCTTGCATTGCCGGTCTCTACATAGGTATTTCTCTTCATAATCCTGTAATTTTAGAGACTGATTGCGCTTTTGTGGTAGCGTCTCTTCCATCGGGGGACTATGATAGGTCTGCTATGCGTGACCTGAAGATGAAAGCGTTGAGCATCTCGAAGTTGATCAACAATCTTCAATTGTCAAAGATTAGCCGTTCGGCCAATAAGGTGGCACACTTAATCGCTAATTATAGCTTTGACAATAGATTAGATGGTATTCTTGTAAATAACGCACCACCCTGTGTGGTGAATATTGTATTGAATGAGTGTACTGGTGTGGCTGGTTAATTATTATAAGGTGGTGTTAAAGAAAGTATAAATTTGGTCAAACACTTTGCAAATGGTTGACGGGAGTAAAAAGGACCAGAGGGAGTATCATGCATGCGGAGTAGGCAAAAAAAAATTGCTTGTCTAAAAAAAAGGCAAAAAAAATTGCTCATTTATAGCCGGTTGAAGTCTCAAAGGGCGCGACCGCACGAGGGAGGCGAAGGTCGTGGGAGGCGCGACGTTTGACGGAATTAAGTGAAGTTACATCCACGCGCCGGCATGGCGTGCGAACAGGCAGAAGCTATACCGTCAGGCCTACGATATGGGTCTAGTAGACATGACATCTAGTGGGTCCCACATAGTTCTCGAGAACTCTTTGGGGGCTTGCAGCCGTTTATCCACCGGGCAAGCCATCAACCCCACGCCATTCACACGCCCTACTCGTCCCCGTCTTCTACCTTACAACAGTTCGCTCCCAGTCGTCCCGTCCTTTCACATTAGTTCGCTCCCAGTTTTTTTTGCGGGGTACAACAGTTCAACTTCTCCTAACCCTCCTCCAAAATCCATGGCCTCCCAAATCTCCATGGTCGCCGCTGAGTACCAGGTTAGAGCCATCACCGGCGATCAATTCATCGTCATCGACACACGTGGATCCGAGACGGTGAAAGCATGGCTTGCTCGCTTCCTACGCATGTTCAACAGTTCAACGGATGAGTGGGTCGCTGGGCTAGATGTTGAGTACACCACAGTCCTGGGATGAGAGAAGGATCTAAAGGACGAAGAGAGGAAGAAGCCCGCCATGATCCAGGTTTGCGTACATAACGTTTGCTTGGTCTACCACATATGCCATGCCGACGTTGAGTGCCAGGATTTTAAGAACTTCCTCAAGGACAAAAGAGTGAAATTCGTTACTGTAGGCTTTAAGAACGACAGGGATGTCCTGCGTCGGATAGGTCTCGTTGTAGGCCAGCCCTTCGATCTCCAGAAGGCAAGCCTGGTGTCCTCCTCTCAACCTTCAATGCTGACCCTGGCAGCAGCCATGATTGATCCTTCGTACGCTAAACTGAAGAAACCTCATCACGAGTTTCATCATGCATGGGAGTCGAAGACATTAGATGAAGATCACATCCTGTACGCAGCAATGGATGCCTACCTTTGTTTAAATATCTACAAGGGTTGGATGAAGAAGCAGAGCCCAGTGTCCGGTTCAAGCAAAGAAGCGTCGGCGAAGAGGAAGAGGAAGAGGGATGAGGACGAAGTCGAGGACGTGGACTCGGACTCCGAGTAGGTGGCAGTGCCGTCACTCATGCTAGTTCTACTGCAGTGTCAAGCGGACTAGTTGCTTAGTTTATTTTCAAGGGTGTGTTGTGCTGAGGCCCCAGCAGAACTATGTTTATGTTCTTTCTCGTTATTTGAACTCTTTAGTACGTATAGTAGTACTAGTACTATGCCTTACTACTGTTCTTCTTGCAGTTGGTACTACTGCTCGTATCTTCGTGTTCCTACTGTACTTAATACGTTCGTACTAGTAGTATAATTTGGGTCAGTCGATTTGTGAAAGAAGTTCGACGGAGCGAAGGAAGAAGATGGCAGAAGAGGTGGAAGATGCCCTTCTAGCCATCCATGTTGCATCAAACGGCTCACATGAGTCGACTGACCCAAATTGCTCCTTCAGATTGCAGGATCCACGTGGCATTCAAGGTTCGAAGGTAGATTCCGCGTCCGCACCCGGTTTGCGGGCTCGACGCGCACGCGTCCGGCTTCCGCCGCGATAGCCACCATGCGTGCCTCCTCCACGCGGGCGGAGACGACAATGACACGCTAGTTCCTCCTCGCTGGCGTGCTGGAGCACGCACTCGTCCTCCTCTTCGTATGCTGCGTGCATAGACGCGGCTCCACCAGCCGCTCGCGTGCTTGGCAGCGCGGCGGCATCGTGAGGAGGGACTGCAGACGACGTGAGCGGGCGAGCCTTCGGCTTCATGGCACAGGGATGGCGGCGACACGGCGGTGATGGGCGAGAAATTGTTGGCCAGAGCAGGTGGGCGCCGGCATGCGCAACGGCGGCGGCGGCATATTGATGAGTGCGTGTGTGGGAGCTTACTTTAGTTTTATATATAAGGTTGGTCAAACTTAAAAGAAAACCGTACTAGTACACGTAAACATTAGACTTAGGCAGCGCTTTTATTAGTTAGTACCACAGCCACGATACAGAATCATGTGCAAGCGCGTGAACCACGGCCGCGCGGTCATTCGAACGGTGCGTCACCGTGTCGCGCTCGAAGGACATCCACCGAACCTTTTTGTGTGTGTGAAAACAACCCTCGAATATTACTCAACTTTTTTTTCCTGTGAAAGTTCTTGACGCTGCAATATTTCCATATATTTGAATTTAGCTCCAGTTCGTGTTTATTTGGATTTGGACGTTTTAGGTGCGCCCTAGTTTTTTTTAATACTGATTTTGTGTGTGTGACTGAGAGAGAACGTGTGTATGTGTCCATATGTGTGTTGTGGCGGAAGGGCAATGTGGAGACGGTGTGCGTGTGATACAGACATAGAGAGGTGTGAATGTGCAAATGATCATGCATGAGTGAGACATAGACAGATGCTGATACGTTGTGTATACATGAGAGAACGGTCTTCTAGTTTACTTGTGTGTGTGTGTGAGAGAGAGAGGGAGAGAGAGACAGAGAGAGGAGCATCTGTAACACAACAACCATCTCTCTCGATTCGTCCGTCCCTCGCATGGTCGCATGCAACACATGCATCAACGTGCACATTTTGACACCCTCACCCGGCCCCTGCCCACCTCAAGGCCCGCACAATCTCTTCGTGAATACCCATTTCTCTCCTTAGGTTTGTTTTCTCTCAATATCTGACACACACACACACAGAGAGACACACGCAGCACAACACACACACACACTCCCCCGAGCACACAATTCATCCCCATCGAAGGTTATACGGTGACCACTCTCGCTTGTGCTTCTTTGCACCCCAACATGCACAACACCTCAATCTTCAAAGAGGGCATCGAGCAGATCGAAGACGGCGACCACACCGCGCTAGAGAATGCAGGGTCATTTGGAAGCAGGGTGATGTGACGACGGCTGACTGACTCCTCCCCCCACCCTCTCTCTCTTGCACAAAATTACCAATCCCTCTCTCCCCCGCACAAAATTGTCAATCCCTCAACCCACGAGATCCTTCCCCTCTCGTCCATGTTTTTCCTGCTCTCTCATCAAACATGTTGTCTCTTCTCCTTCCATGTATACAGAATCCAGATGCACACGCATCTCATGTATATTACATGTATCCATCTTTCTCACAGACCTAACTTCTTCCTCTCTCTTTCTCTCTCTCTCTTTGTCTCGTTAGGTTTGTATCCTACTCTCTTGTCCACATACATACAATCTTTCCCGCCCTATCTGCTCCATCTTCAAAAGCTCCCCATTTTCTATCCCCACCGCAAAATAGACTTCTCCACGGCACCGCAGCCTTCGTGCTCCTCCCCTTTACATCGGCGCACTCGTCCACCGCAGCGCATCTGCCTCATTGACGACCTCGTACGCCGCACTGGAGCCGGTCCACCGTCGTCGTCGTACACGGAGCCTCTTCCCCGGCATCGTCTTCCACGGTCTCGGATCTGCTTCCCGGAAGCCGACGCCAAGCGCAGAAGTACCACCGTCGTGGACAATGAACTGACTCCCGTTGCCGACCATGACTCACAGAGGCCGCCATGACCATCATTCTCCTCCTCGATTGGTAATGTGTGTATTGAATCACTTAGCAGTACATGTGCACTTCCAATTTTGTTCATACCTACCCTTCAAATTTCCTGGGTGCTATTGTTCCCGTAAAAGTAATTGGTTATAGCCTCCATTGTCCAACAGAATATCAGCTTGTAATTGTGCGTCGCTCCTGTATCGCGCTAGTAGAGAAGAGAGTAGAGATAGCAGAGACGTCGGGAAAGGATCGCGCGCGCGCGGGAAAAAGTGGCCGGGCTTGCGCTAGTTTTGGCGCGCGGCATCCGGCGCGCTTTATAAAATCCAACGCCCTCCCACCGCTCTGTGCCTTGCCACCGCTCTCTCCCCGCTCTGTGCCTTGCCACCGCTCTCTCCCCGCTCTTTTTCGCCTTGCCGCCGCCGCGCCACCATGCCGCCACGTCGCCGGGAAACTTGGGGATACCGCGGCGTCCGCGCGCGCCCCTCCGGCGGCTTCTCCGCCGAGATCCGGTTCCGCGGGATGCGCCTCAGCCTCGGCAATTTCGACACCACCAACGAGGCCACCCGCGCATACGACGCGGCGGTGTGGCGCCTCCGGTGGCCTCATAGAACATTGAACTTCCCCAACGTGCCGACGCGGGAGCGGGCGCAGGAGCTCGCGCCTCTGCCGCGGCTTAGGGCGCTGTGGCGCCAACACTTCCCGCAGGACATCATCAATGAGCGCGAGTTCTACGCACAAAGGAGGGCGGAGAGGGATAAGAGGAGGGCGGAGCGAGCCGCCTATCGCGAGGAAAAGCGTAGGCGAAAAGCGGACGCTCAATTCAACATGAGGCTAGGAGCAGCGTCGCCCTGGGAATCCGACGACGATCGGTATCTTCACGCCTACAGTCAGACGTCGGAGGAGGACATCACCGAGGAGGAGTCGGTCGACGAGGAGTAGTTGAATTATCTTTTTTTATCTATCTATGCTGAGAATTATCCTCTACTCTATAGTATCTACTTCTCAATCTCAGCACTGTAAACGCTTTTTTGAAGCGCCGCGCGTTGCGATTCTGTTGGAGATGCTCTAACATGGCAGGCGAGTGCTTTAATGTTGCCCACAAGATGCGCGAGTATTACTAGTAGTATATTTTTCTTGCCATGTTGAGATTTTAAAACCACGAGTGCGAACATGCAGAGGAGCAATGAAGACCAAACACGGGATATTCGGGACATCTTCAAGGAGCGTGGCAAGTTAAAGAGGAGCTGCACCAAACCTGTAAAACGAGCTTTGGTAAGTAACACCCATTCAATTACTTTCGTGTAGCCTCGTGTTCTTTGATGTGTATATGTTGTAGTTTCTGTTTCTCTTAAGCGTGGTGTTCTTCGATGTGTAATAAGAAGAGTCTTAATCGTCCCAATGCTTTCGTTTTTAGCTTGATGTAGGAAGTGGGTGTTCTCACCTTGTAGTCTGTTTTTATTTTTTTTCCTTTTGAATTCACTTCTCCGAGTTATGTTTATCTGGCTTCTACTAAATGGATCTAGGTTGCTCTGAGTATTGATCTAAAAAATAAGTAACTTCATGTCAGGATGCAGTTCCTGCGAGGAGGGAAGTATGGTCAACCTCGAGATCATGTTTCCAAAATGAGGCTGGATTACACACAAGGTGCCAGTTCCCTAATGATGCTGGATTAGACACAAGGTGCAAATTCCCAGATGATGCTGGATTAGACACAAGGTGCAAATTCCCTAATGATGCTGGAGTCGTCAGCTGTTCGTGTCCTCGTGGCATTAGTAAAGGCTGAAAGAAAGCGTGCAGCAGCCCTTGAGAATGTAGCTGAGTTCCTGAAGAAGCGAAAAGAGCAATCAGATGCTCTCTTCACCCAAGCCAAAGAAGAGATGGAAGAAGCCAGAAATAAGCTAGCAGAGGCAGAGCAGGCTAGGCGTCTCCTGCTATCTAAAACTGTTGTCAATACAAAATTTCCTTCATAATAGCTAGGTTCAAATGTTTATCCAGTCAGCATGCCTGTTGTGATGTCTGTGCATCTACTGATGTGGCACAAAATGTTTTTTTGGGTCATGTAATAACAGCAATTACTTTCCAAACAATAACAGACGAAGCATTGGACATGGTATAGTTCACGCGCAAGCCCGACATTCCAAGTTCAACTTCCACATCAAACTCATGTTCACAGATATTTGCACATTCATACATAATGTCCACAACCATGATTCACTTCAAAGCCAAAAAAATGTGAGGAGAGTTATAAATAAAGAAAATCCTCTACTAGTTCCTGCTACCAGTGCGAGCACAACAAGTCAAGACCATGCGTAAATTAATTATATTTTAGTCATTTTTTGTGTTCTAAAATGCCTGCCGGCTCGCGGAAGGACGTGTTGCCGGCACACGCGCGGATTCAATGAAGGCGGGCGGGGCAGTCTTAAGCTGGTTGCACGCGGCGAGGAGGCGTGCTCAGCTGGGCCTGCAGCGAGTGCGGCCCTCTTGGCCGGCGCGCCGGTTCAATGCCCGCGCTATGAGAGGTCGCGTCCGTGTCAGAGCAATCACTCCCTCCAGTCCTTTTTTGTTTGGGTATAACAAAATCTCGTTTTCCATTCACATTTTACAAATAAAATTCGTGGAAAAACTTTGACCCAAAGTACGATGGGGACTAGTAAACCAGAATGGAGGTAGTAGTTTTTTTAATCAAAGAAGGGTTTCCCCTTCCGATTTTCATTACTAAAAACCAGCATCTAAATCTAAACCATAGTATTTGCCCTAGAACTACCAGGTTCAACATCTCGCAACATAAACCCATACAACCTCCATCGCAAAAAAAACCATACAACCATACGCCAAGGAGGTACGTAGTACTATGAATTCCATTTTCGCTCCATACCAATCGTTCTAAAAACTACTTACTACTTATAACGCGCCATTGAAAATCGGAACTCTTAACCCCGCTAAAAAAACGATATTTTAAACGTGGCTACTCGATCTGTGGCAACTGGCGAGCCACCGCGCTCCAAGTCGTTCACCTGTGCTCTCGACCATCAACTCCTACGGATCAAATTATCACGCGAGCTGACTATTCCTACAAAGGTGCTCCACCACGTACCCGGTACCCGCGAATGCAGCAATCATGCACCTAGGGTTTTAGGGTTTATTTGTTAACGTCGCCTTTACGTAACACTCATGTGTGCGAGACAGCGAGAGGCCGACTGCGTGCGTGCGCCTCTTCTCTTCGTATATGTACTCCACCGTTTGTCTGGCGTCCAAAAAATTATAATAACTACTAGCAATGTGCCAATGCGTTGCCACACGATCAAAGTAGATTAATACATATTCACCGATTTGATAAAAAAAGTCTAGTTTTGAAATACTTATATCACTAAAAATATGTTATGTTTCACTCAAAATATATTCCTTTGGCGGTTTTGAAGAGATAAGGGAGGAATGTTGTTGGTTTCAAGATTCGAGAAGTGGTATATGTCTAATTTCTACTCTTACTAGCAAGATGCCCGTGCGTTGCGCGGAACATCAAGATCTTGTGGGAGAAAAGGATGAACGAGGGAAGGCCTTATCTGCAAATGTGGTGAAGAGTGCGGGTAAATTGCCATATTTTCCTTCCTATCCGTCAGATATAAATCGGACGACCTACATTGCAGGATGGCAGGCCCACCATCATCACCAACTCTATTTTTATCCCTACTCTTATAAAAAGCATTGTCGGTGATGATCGTGTGCCTGCCATCCTGCAATATAGGCCGTCCGATCTATATCTGACGGATAGGAAGGAAACTATGGCAATTTTGCACAAACATACCCACACCCCTCTCCACATTTGCAAATAAGGCCTTCCCTCATTCATCCTTTTCCCCCACAAGATAAACTACTCATACAAATGCATCTTGATGTTCCGTGCAACGCATGGGCATCTTGCTAGTTGTTGCAAAAAGCCCATGTGTGTGTGTGTGCGATAGGTATCAGCTTAAAATGAGGCGATAGTGTGTGTGTGTGCACGATCGAGAGGGCGTGTCTCAAGAAGGGAAGAAAAATCTACAGAGATACAAGGAGCGGGAGAGAGACATGTATGCGATGGTGGAAGCACGAGTGTGCGGGTGTATAAACCTATCTAGAGGCTAGCTAGTCGATAAATGTTTGTGAGAGAAATATGAGTCGGGGTGCAAAAGCGAGAGTTTTGTGTGTGAGAGAGAGATGGTAGTCGGGAAGGGGAGTGGAAGCAGGAGTTGTGTGTGTGTCTATGAGAGAGAGAGAGGAGACGGTAGTCGGGGTTGTCTGATCAGTAAACAAATGAATAATGTCAGTCTGGGATGGAGACGAAAAGGAGACCGCAACAAATGTTGTGTCTACAGGAGAGAGAGAGAGTAATTTTAGTGGTATGAGTCATATGTAGAGACATATAGGGTGTGTGAGAGAATCCCATAGAGAGAAAGGCAAAGTGAAAGACGAGTGGAGACTGTGTGTGTGGCAGTGAAAAAGAAAGCTTAGGTACCGAGTGATACCAGAGAACAGTAGAGACGTGAGAGATAATGAAAACCGTGTAATGTATAATGATAGGGAGAGTGTGACACTTCTCAAGGGAGACGTCGAGAGACCATGTTTGCGAGGATAGGAGAAACATGAAGTGAGCGTGCGGCTGAGCTGGAGAAAAGAGAGTGATAGCTACCTGAAGGAACATGCATGCGAGAGAGATGGGCGTGAAAGGAGTGAACAAAAAAGGGATTCAAATATTTGAATTTCAGATGATGATACATGTAATCCATACTCGAACCAAAATTGATCTATCAAACATGCATACTCATATGAATTCAGGCACATCTATGTTATTTAATATGTAGATATTACTGATCCATACATTTTAGTAGAACATAATTTGGTTAATTTTTTTTGAATTCAACCTTAATATTTCGAGATCGTTGTATTTGTAAATCATATTATACATATAAAGGAGCAGAATTCTTTGTTGTGCTTTTGAAAGTATATATAAAAAAAGATGTATATAGAATGTAATTCCAATTGAAAATGGATCCCGCCAGAAAAAAAAAGAATACAAACGGGATTCGAATTCAGTTGGCACGGTAAACATGCACTCTGCAAAATTTGAACGAAGCGGGGAAAGTCGCAGTAACCGCCCGAAACCAAAATCTGCGAGATGGAAATCACTACTGCCTATCCCTGCCACGCAAAGCCTATCTGCTGGATTTCTATAGGTTTCGATAGGGGTAGGTTTGTAATTTCACCCAAACATGACGTAACCGCCTCTCACCCGGATTCATACACGGTGGGCGCCAAAACACAGTGTGTCCTCGACCGAAATCGACTCCCTCCCTGATTCATATTCATACACGGTGGGCGCCAAAAACAAACTCTCGTCGGCAAATATTCGGTGTATGCGAGATTACTGTCCTATCCCTAACCGACTAATGTTGCTGTGATGTAGTAGAAATTTGAAACGGGGGCTAAGTTTGTAAATTTCCTCGCATTTGAGACAAGCGCGCCCTGAATACATGGTCCCCCCTTCCTCTCTACCTCCCTTTTCCCCATTCGTACTCCGTGGGCGCCAAAACACCCTCTCCACCCCACCCTCCTCCGTCCGCCGCCGTCTGCCACCCCATCCACCGCCGTCCTCCTCCACCATGCCGGAGATGATACCCCGACGCCGCCGTCCATTACAAGAGATTGACCTCTCTCATCCACAGCTTCGCACCGGGATCCTTGCATCCCATCCTCTCGCTTCATCCCCGCCGTCGTCCACCTTGCCGGCGCCGCTCCTACGACCGTCTCGTCCACCGCACCCTGCCGCGACCGTCTACCCTCCTAGATCTGCTTCCACGCCGCCGACAGCCATCGCTACCGCAGCACCGTCAAATTCTCAGCAGATACGTACACGGCACCGCACCAGAGGCGGTAATCTTTCGTATCTGCTCAACTTATTTATCGCAGCAAGAAAATAGATCGCCACTGCTTTACTCTGATTTCTTGTCTTGGTTGCAAAGTTGCCTTTGTCCGGTTTGCACCTTCAGATCCGCCATGGCATGCTCAACAATATACTCCCAATGCTTATGGTTTTCCCCTTTTATATTCCACACTAGTTAAATCATAGTAGACTAAATTTCAAAATTGGGTCAGTCGATTTTTCAGAGCTCGCCGGAGTTCGCCGGTGCGATCGAAGGGGCTCGGGTGGTTGTGGGGCCTCGCTGAACGAAGAAAACTCGACGCGGGTGGGGGTCGGGGCGGGGGTGGGGGGTGGGGGTGGCGGAGGAACACAGGCGGTGGGGGCCGGTGGTCCGGCCGGCGGCCCTTGCGGTGTTCTGTATGGGAAGAATCAGAGACGAGGAAGAAGAAGGGTTAGGAGACGTAGGATCTTCATCCAACCGCCTGAAATGGTCGAGAGACAGCTGGGAGTTGCATTCTTAATGCGCTCTGGTTCATCATGTGTGGGCACTGCGCAACCAACATTTTATTATCCAAAATCTGCTTGCTCTTCTTTACCATGTTCCTCTTCCGTTCTTCTTTAATATGTACTCTCTCCGTTCCTAAATACAAGTCTTTGTATAGATTCCACCATGGACTACATATGGAGCAAAATGAGTGAATCTACACTCTAAAATGTATCTGGATACATCTGTATGTGATCCATAGTGGAAATCTGTACCAAGACTTATATTTTGGAATGGAGGGAGTATGATAGTAGTACAGTATGTTCCTTGTACTGAAGATGAGCAGGGACATTTGCAGTGTAGAGGTCTATACGGTCGGTTGTGATGGACACTTTGAGCCTCTTTGATTCGTAGGATCTTGTAAACATAGGAATAGGATTTGTAGTGGCCTGCCCACTTGAATCCTATAAGAATAGCAAGGAAATGCGGGGAGCTGTGTCGCCTTTGAGAGTTACACTGATATTAACAGTACCGCACCTTCACTTGAAGAGAGCTGGTATCCGAAGCCTTTCTAGCCGTACCGGCAATACTAGCACATATATTCCAGCAAGTTCCACTTTGCTGATTTTACTCTGATGCTTAAGGTTTTCCCGTTATATCTACACTATGATCTGTGTAGCTGCTTTGTGTCGCACTAGCAGCAGTCCACTCTTGAAGCTAAACACTACAATGACTTACAAAATTGGCACCAAGGCATTGAGTGCCATTCTGGATGCAATGAAACTCATACGCTCCCCACCTATTGATTCTTGTTCAGAATATGATCCTAATGACTATTCTAACCTCGAGGAGTCAAAGGCAGATGGCCTGTCCTGTTCACCCATCAAGGTGTCTATTCTAATTTGGCAATGTTTTATTGATTGCGGGTATCTTGCATATGTTGTCTTGCATTTCTTCTACTTTGTTGCACCGCCATCTGCTTAGTTTACTCATCATATATGTCGAGATGCCATGCCCATCCATTATCAATACATATTCCATCTGTCATCATACCATGTTTTTCCACTCAAATGCTGTTCTTGTGCATCAGACATCAAAAAGGAAGAGGGTGACTGCCGAACCTGAAGGAGCACCAGCAAAGTCCTTGAAAAACGTGGTGGTGCCAGAGAAATCAGACAGCACCCCACTTATATTGGCTGTACAACCAGTGACACAAAACGTAGGACCGACTCCAGCAGACTGTACCCATACTTCACTGGCCACACCACTAGCCCCACCACACAGGACCTGCACTCCAGCGAAAGGTATACCGATTTCATTTGCCATAGCACTAGCTGTACCACAGAAAAATCCCATTCCAGCAAAAAGTACAGCAAGTCCACTGGCCGAAGACCTATCCCAACTGCAGAGACGGCCAATCCCTGCAGATTGGAACCCCATTCCCAGTTTAAAAGACAATGCTTTCAATGTTGTTAGGGACTACGTGCATATATTCCCATCATGGGAAGATTATTGTGAATACAAACACCATTTTCACATCTTCCTGTCCAACTTACGTGTAAGTGCTATTATTCATGGTTATTATTTTCCTGTTTTCTGCTGATTGAACACATCAATGATTTACATTACATTGTTGTAACTAGGCGAGGGTCAATCTGGATAGTCATGACGAGCAAAGCTTGCTTGTGCTTTTCAAGGAAGCATTGCAGCAGTATCGGTGTTACCTGAGGAAATCACACTTTGATGGCAAGTCTATAAACGAATTTCCGCTGAAGTCTCCTGTGCTAAATTAAGAAGACATTGAATGGAAAAACCTTGTTATGCACTGGTCTCGTTCCCAGGATGAGGTACTGTCTATGAAATCACATGACAATTTGAACTTCTACTTTTCCGCATGTGCCTTACGGATCTTTTTTGCAAGAAATCTGCTCGAAGAAGAATTCCGGTTTGACAAGAACGACAGGATATCGCAAATATGCTGCCCGCTGCTTTGCTCTTGTTAGTACCTGTTGTCCTGTATCACTGTACTTGCATACATACCTGGTTCATTATGTGACAGCAGTATGCATGATAGCTTACTTATCAATTGTTCGCTCCAAATTATCTGATCTGTATGAATGGTTACATTAGTGTAGAATATATCCAATGCCAATGTTTTTTTAGCTCTGCATTGTTCTTGTAAGTACATGCTGTCCTTTATCAGTGTACTTATAATGACAGGTAGTTGTTCATGTACCATCACTCTGCAGCTTATTTTCCTTTGCCCTCCATTTTCTACAGATCAGATCTATATTTACTCTTACCATAAGGTTGGTACTGAAGAAGTTTAGCTGTGCATTGCTCTTGGCTGTACCTTTTGCCTGTATCGCTGCACTTACATTTATAGCTACTTGGTTATGTAGCATCACTCTTCATCTTATCTTAAATATTCTGCATTTTTTCATATATTATCACATCTATATTTACTCTTAACAAAATGTAGAATAAAGGCAATGCTTTTGAAGAAGATTCTGCGGTAAACTTCTTGAATTGCCCCCCCCATCAGCATGGACAAGGCCTTTATAGAGCATGTCTTCACCAATAATGTAAGTTTTTCCATCTCAAGCCTTCAAACTTTGTTGTATATATTTGGTTAGGCATGATTGCAACAGCTGTTTATTTTTGGTGTTTGCATCAAATTGCTTGTTTAAAGTTTATTATGTAGTTCATAAACAAAAGTTTGTCCTTTCTCAATTTAAGTTTTCAGTTGTACAACCAAGTTCCTTCTTCATACCATGTAAATTAAACTATACAGAGCAAGTGATCTTCTTTTGCACTGCATGTATGCTTCTGTTCTTCATCCGTAATCCAGTGGTGTGGTGAACCTACCCACTACAACACAATGTCATATTCTGCAATGTCTTAACTATGAACAATGTCATATCATTCTACTATTATTTAAACCTTCTCTTTATTTGCCAATCTGAAATGGTATAAATTGACAGCACACTAACCATTGATACTTATGAGTTCTTGATCTGTAATCCAGTGGTGTCATGAAGCTGCCAACTCCTTCACAATGTCATTTCCTGCCATGTCTTGACCTGAACAATACCATATTGTGTTAATGCAATTTTAAACTGTGTCACTTTATTCGTCAGTAATAAATGTGATGAATTGTCAGCACTGATACTTTTATGTGCAAAACCTGTCATCTGTCTGCTTGTTTATCTTTCAGAGTGAGGAAGATATAAGTGTTGAACAAGCGCAGTCTCATCATCTTGCTCAGCTGCTTGCGCCGCAGCTCCCCAGCAGGGCTAACCTTTCTTGAACTCTATTGAAGTGCTGTCGGTTTTGTATATTATTTTGTCGGCGTGTTTATTTGCACTGGTGGCGATCTTTGATGCCCAGTGTATGTAGTCTGCTGTCTGCTTGTGCTTTATTATCATAGTGGCGAACTTTGATGCCCAGTGGATGTAATATGCCGTAATTTCTTTATTGTGTAGTCTAGGTTTTTTCTTATTCACGATGCTGCAGTTATTTTACTGTATATATATCCTGTCTTCGCAGTAAACCGGCCAAACCGTAAAATTACGGTACATAATCGGGCCGTCATGCAATCACGATGTAGGTTGGGCCTGAAACGTGCCGAACAGCTCACGGGCCGGCAGCAGCCCGAAATGAACCCCGGCCCATGATTGTGCGAATCAAATCACAGGCTTTTAACATGCCAAAATTGTCTCGGTCCTTGTTTGGCCCAATCAGATATCGGTTGCGAGCAGGCCGGATGCAAACCGGGCCGTAGTTAGGCCCAACTATATGACGGGCTTTTAACAGGCCGAAATTAATATAGGGCCGAAATGTTAAACGGGCCCTTAACAGGCCAAAACTAATATCAGGCCGAATTACTAAGTGGGCCTTTAGCAAGTGGGCCCAAAAGCATAGTGTCCAGTTGACGGGCCGAATCTGATATGGGCCATAATTGAGCCCAAAGCCTCTTAAAGGGCCGGACCTGATCTGGGCCGTAATTTGGCCCAGAACGTGGTAGGCTTTTAACGGGCCGGATCTCATATGGGCCACTATTAGGCCCGGAGCGTGGCAGGCCATTAATGGACCGGATCAAATATGGGCCGGCATTTGGCCCAAAACATGGCAGCCAGTTAATGGGCCGGCCTACTAGGGTCCTCAAAATCTTGTGGGCCTACAGCTGGGCCGGCCCATTAATGTCGGCGAAATCTCGTGGGCCTTTAGCTGGGCCGGCCCATTATGATCCGCAAGAATCTTGTGGGCCTTTACCTGGGCCGGCCCATTATGGCACACAAAAATCTTGTGGGCCTTTACCTGGGCCGGCCCATTATGGCCCGTAAAATCTTGTGGGCCTTTAGCTGGGCCAGCCCATTATGGTCCGCAAAATCTCGTGGGCCTTTAGTTGGGCCGGCCCATTATGGTCCGCAAAATCTTGTGGGCCTTTAGTTGGGCCGGCCCATTTAAACTTGATGGGCCGGTCCACGTGTCAACATATCATAGGCGCGTCTCGCCCATTGGATGAGTGACACCTTTGCCAACGCGGACCTGACACGTGTCTCCTCCAGCTAATGATTATTTTACACGTGGAAAATCCCCATTGGTCGGGGCTGTTAACGGGTTATCGGATCCAAAACCCGACCCAATAGCTTAACGGCGTTCCGTTACGGTGGATGCCACGTGTCGGTCACCCTTGACGAAAGCACTTCTATGACGCGCAATTTATCATCATTGAAGTGGACACTTCCGTGATGATAATTTTGGTAATGTCATGGAACACTTCTACGACAGCACAGGTATGACTATCTTGATTCTGTCATAAATTTGTCATGGATGTACATGCATGACAAAAAACGCGACCTACTATGACAAACACGTATCATCACGGAAGTGTATTTTTTTTGTAGTGCATTACGCATTCCTCGGGACACTGGATTACCAGCCTAGGGAGGAACCGACGAGTACAAGTCCAAGACATGATGAGAGCGCTCGAATCCTTGTTCCTTCCAGGGTTGGCAAGCAACATGTCGGTATTGGAGTGTCTAAAGCCCTAGGGAGGCCACTCCAAAGACCATGTCCATTGGGAAGGTGGATGCAGTCCAAGCTGATGAGATTTCACCAGATGATGATTTCGAGAAGATTGCTGGCATGAGGAAGGGTAATTCTGCTACTGCGGAGAGGTGGCAAGAATGTTTGTCATTGCTAGGAGGAATCCGGCACTTGAGTCTAGAAACATAACATCCTCAAAGCGAGCAACAAGATTGCCTCTGAAGTGGCGTTCTCCTGTCCGTCCCCTAAAGAAATACATATACCCTCATCTACCCGAGGCCCGGAAGTTGAAAGAGTTTGTGCTTAGTCAAAATGGTCTAAAGAAATATTTTGAGTGAGTTTTCTTCTTCTGTTTTTTCTTCCTGACATGCTCTAGTGTGAACTTCTATTGTGATAATGACCGAACTTCTCTTAATTTTTTCTCTTTTTGTTTCTTATGTAGTTGCGCTTCTAATATTTTTCCATCATTTCTTCTTCAGGACAACCTACAACATGTTTACTCTCCCTGGCAATGTGATTGGCCTCGATGGACGTGTCCTTCATACTCTTTTTGGTGAAGGGCAGCAGATGGAAGGAGACGTAATGGTATTTTTCATAAACCAGTGGAAGGATACACAGGAGACCGCTGAAATCTTCTCTTGTGCTGACAGGGTTGTTCTGAGTCCTTACTTCATACAGGTTTTTGTTTTTGTAACCCTATCTCCCTATTTTGCGCTAGTTTTTGGTTAAGGGGTATTATGAGGTATTTTTATTTGTCGTGTTTTTATGTCCTTAATATTTGTTGATGGTCTGTTTTGTAATGCAGTACTGCCTGGATTATGATGTGTTCTCTTCATCAATTCCAAAATTCGATGCACAAATATCAGCGGGTCTGCTTCACATGTTTGTCCGTAAGGCAGAAGATCTTCTTAATGTAAAGCTGGTTAGGTTTTTATAACTATTGCTTTTAAATTATGTATATCCTTTCCTCTGTTTTCCAGTAAGTTATTGTTCATTTGTCTTGTTCACAACTTATGGTTTATAGTTTTTGCTCACTGTCCTTTGTAATGTTTGCAGGTTTTTATGCCATTTTTCAAGACCATTGATAAATTAGTGCACTACAATGTGTACGTGGTGAATATATATCGTGGGAGCATTGACATCTGTTGTCTACTACGCAACTTTATTCTTGTAGACACGTGTTGGGCCTCCAAGCGCAGAGTTTTGTAGGACAGTAGCAATTTTCCCTCAAGTGGATGACCTAAGGTTTATCAATCCATGGGAGGTGTGGGATGAAGATGGTCTCTCTCAAACAAACCTGCAATCAAATAATAAAAGGTCTCTTGTGTCCCCAACACACCCAACACAATGGCAAATTGTATAGGTGCACTAGTACGGCGAAGAGATGGTGATACAAGTGTAATATTGATGGTAGAAATATATTTTTATAATCTGAATAAATAAAAATAGCAAGGTAGAAAATAGTAAACGGGCACAAAAACGGTATTGCAATGCTTGAAAATAAGGCCTAGGTCCGTACTTTCGCTAGTGCAATCTCTCAACAACGCTAATATAACTGGATCATATAACCACCCCTCAAAGTGCGATGAAGAATAACTCCAAAGTTCCTATCTAGCGGAGAACATAAGAAGAAATTATTTGTAGGGTACGAAACCACCTCGAAGCTATTCTTTCCGATTGATCTATCCAAGAGTTCGTACAGAAATAACACCAAATAATTTCAGATTCATAATACTCAATCCAACACAAAGGACCTCAAAGAGTGCCCAAGATTTCTACCGGAGAAAAAAAAGACGAGAACGTGCATCAACCCCTATGCATAGATTACCCCAATGTCACCGCGGGAATCCGCGAGTTGAATGCCAAAACACATATCAAGTGAATGAATATGATACCCCATTGTCACCACGAGTATTCATATGCAAGACATATATCAAGTGCTCTCAAATCCGTAAAAGTATTCAATCCAATAACAACGAAATCTCAAAGGAAAAAACTCAATTCATGACAACAAGATAGAGAGGGGAAAACACCATATGATCCGACTATATTAACAAAGCCGGTGATACATCAAGATCATGACATCTCAAGAACACGAGAGAGACAGAGAGATTAAACACATAGCTACAGGTACAAACCCTCAGCCCCGAGGGTGGACTACTCCCTCCTCATCGTGGTTGTAACATCCCAAAATTCTAAATTTTGGAATGTTATAATAAATAGATAGTTTTGGTTGATTGTTTGTTTGTTGTGTGATTGATTGACTGAAATTGAGTGAAATTCGAAACTTTTTGAAAGTTAAATGAGAGGGAATAAAAGGACTTTCCCAAACTTTCATTTTGCTTTTATGATCTCCGTGAATTCAAATTCTTTTCAAATCCAAAACCCTAGAGAGAAGATGACATGACTTCTTCCATTTAAATAAATGAAAAGGGTGTTTGAAAATATTTGAATTCCATTTGGAAGATATTTCCAATTCAGAAACTTCAAGCAACTCAATGATTTTCATGAGAGAAGATAAAATGACTTCTTCAAAACATATGAAATATGAGTTGGAAGTTTTAAAAGAATTAAATTCAAAGTCCCATTGAAATTATTTTCAATTTGGGGTTATTTGGTTTTTATTCAAATTATTTTTCTCCAAAATAAAATTTATGGAAATTAGGGTAAAATTATTCCTTACAATAGAAAAATGGAGAGAAATAAATTTGGTATTTTTAAAATGATTTTATTGGGTTTTATTGCACTAGTAGCACCTTTTGATTTATTTGAATTTGTGTGGATTTTATTTGACTTTAGAAAAATGTTCATGTTATAGAAAATATTTTTCCGAAAATTTTGACATATTATATGCCTATATAATATTTTTAAATTATTTTGTTTTATTATTTTAGTTCTCCGAAAAATTGTTTAAAAAAAGTCTTCACCGAACTGGGCCGGCCCAGCTCAGCCAGGCCGCGGCCCAGAGCCCCGTCGCCCCCGAACCGCCCGAGCGGGAGACCGCTGCCGCCACGACAGCGTCGTCGCCGCCGTGTCCATCGCGGACACCGCGCCACGCCGCCTTTGCCCTTGTCCCCTCCTCCACGCCTCCCGAGGCCTCCCCTCCCCCTTAAATAGCGTCGCCTCAGGCCCCATTTCCCCTCGCGCCGCCGCCTCGCACCACATCTCACGCCGCCGCCGTGCAGTCGCCGCGCCGCTGCTCCGTCGCCGCCTGCGCCGCCCTCCCCGCTTGCTCCGCCGCCGCCGCTGCCCCGCCACCTGCGGCGCCTCGCCTCCCGCCGCCTCGCCTCGCCGGAGCCGATCCAATCTGCGCCGCCGGTATTTCGCCGTAAACCGCCCGGAAGCACCTAAGCCAGTATAACCGCTAAAACCCGCCCGGTTTTATTATATTAGTTCGGTTTTATTTTATTAGATCGGTTTAGTTATTTAGGTTAAGTTATTTAGCAGACGTTCGTCCGTTAGGTTTGGTAGCGAACGATTTTCGTTCGTTAGGTTCTGTTAGCGAGCGTTCGCTCGATAGAAGTTTTCTTTTTCTTTTTAATTTCAGCGAGGGACCCATCCGTGAATTTTTTATTTACATATTAGTCCCTGATTTAAACCTTTGCTACTTTTCGGTCGTTTATCCAAAGCCAACGAAACCAACGCCCACTTCTTCGTTATGATCTCCTATATCCAGTAAAACAACTTAAACATGTTTTTGATAGTTTTAAAATTTGAATTCAAATAGATTTGTATTTGAACTTCGTTTGATCGTAACTTGAGTTTTATAACTCCGATTTAGTTGATTCTTTTTGCAAATCGAACCTCTTGACCTAAACTTTCTGATATGGCCAAATTCACACAATTTTGGTACTGTTAGAAATTGTTTTCTGTTGCAAGAGTTAGTTACTTGTTTTTGAAGTTCTCCGAGATCTTTTCTTCGATTCTTTTGCTTGATTGCTTATGTGTGGTTACTATTGTTTGCTTACGATAGATTGACCGGAGTATGACGAGTAGAACTAGCAGGAGTTATGAGTGCGAATCATCTTCATCAACAGTACAAGGCAAGTTCACACTTTGATCATATCCCTTTCACACCCAGTTTTTATGCATTAGTTTCACCCTCAAAGATTGCATGAGTAGGATTGATAACATGTGGGTATTGAGAAGTAGTTGATGAGGTAGGATCCTATTGTCCCGCATTCAAACCTTCGGAGTTACTACTACGTTATGCTTATACTTCTATGCTATGCTCGTAGACGTGGATTGGTTTGAGTGAATCCATGACAATTGTGAGATTGTTAATTAATGGTTAACTTAAGGTGGCAACTTTAATACACATCTGGGTGGATTGTTGGTTTTGGGCACCTGGAGAATCTAGTGTTGTCCTAGGATATCCCGGAGTACCCGTGTGATCATCCTATGGTCCGCCACCCAGGCTCAAAGGGATTGTAAGATTATTCATGCTAGAAACTTCCATGTGCAGCCACAAGCTATTATGGGCTCTAGCATAGTTGAGTAGGTTGCATGACCTCTTCCAGTGGTAGGCTAGCAGATGTAGGGGATGTAGGTTGGTACTGTCTACCCAGGGTTAGAGTTAATGCTTCTGAAAGACTGTGTCTTGGTCATCCGTTTCTCAAACACCATGTAGTGCGAGAAATCCAACGGAGGAGATCGAGTCATGTGGGGAAAAGTGCGAAAACCTCTGTAGAGTGTACAAACTAATCATGATTAGCCGTGTCCCCGATTATGGACATCTTGAGTCTCTGGTATTTGGATTATCATGTTGATATCAACACTTTAGTAAATTAATTTGATCGGGTTAATGATTACTATTTTGGGATTGAGTTGGAGGAACCTTCTCAATAATTTTCAACCAACTTGGTAGTTAAATAAAATTTATTCCTTTGATGTAGGGAAAAATTGGCTTTATGCAAAAAAATAAACTTAGAGCTTTCCACCAGCCATATATGCATGTAGTGATAGCTATTATTCATCCTTATCCTATGGTGTGAATTTGCCAGTACATTCAATGTACTGACCTATATGGCTGCAACGTCTCATGTTGCAGGAATCTTACGACGAGTAAGTGATACGTTAGGGTTACGATTTCTACACTCAACTTTGCCATTGGTGTTCATGGGAATCCACGACCTTATTGTTACTTCCGCTACTTGGATTGAGGTAATAGTATTTACGTTACTTTATACATGTGATTTACCTCTGTTATAAATCCTCGAGTACTGTGTGTGTAAGCATACCGATCCAGGGATGCCACTTAAGCACAGAGACTTGACCGTCTGAGGTCGGGTCGCTACAGTGGTGGCCGCCGGGATGATGAAGATGGCCACCGGAGATGATCTCCTCCTCCGGCAGGGTGCCAGAACGGGCTCTAGATTGGTTTTCGTGGATACAGAGGCTTGCGGTGGCGGAACTTCCGATCTGGGTTAACCCCCAAGGGTTTTGGAATATTTGGCAATTTATAGGGTGAAGAGGGGGTGCCGGAGGCCACCGAGGTGGGCAGAACCCACCTGGGGGCGCCTGGGCCCCCAAGCGCGCCCTGGTGGGTTGTGCCCCCTTGGGGAACCCCCCAGGTGCTACTCTGGCCCACTGGTGGTCTTCTGGTCCAAAAAAATCCACAAAAAGTTTCGCGGTGTTTGGACTCCGTTTGATATTGATTTCCTGCGATGTAAAAAACAAGCAAAAAAAAGCAACTGGTACTGGGTCAATAGGTTAGTCCCAAAAAATGATATAAAGTTGATATAAAATGATTGTAAAACATCCAAAAATGATAATATATTAGCATGAATACTTCATAAATTATAGATACGTTGGAGACGTATCAGCATCCCAAGCATAATTCCTACTCGTCCTTGAGTAGGTAAATGATAAAAGAAATAATTTATGAAGTGTGAATATAGCAAAGTGCACAAGTTTGATCAATGAAATATCAATTACTTTTCCTAGCATCATAACATCAATTCTTTCTTATAAAACTTTTCATGTTAAAGTAGCAACCAATTCACATGTTAAGGTTCAAACAATGAATTCTCTTGAAACTCAACAACCTATGTTCTCAATCACCAAGCAATTGTAATTCAACTTATTCAACAGAGTTTAAGTAAGAGCTCCACATAATCAACCATCATATAGACTTCTATGATTGCTAACACTCACCGCATACACATGAGCAAAACGTTTCAACCAGACACATTGAAAGATAGGGGCTTATAATTTCGCCTCCCAACGTATTCACCTCGAGGGTGATGTCAACAATAATAACTCTTGCTACCCATATCCAACTGGATATATGTGCCTAGATCTTTCTTCACCAAATGATGCTTGCCAAAAGAGAAAAATAAAAAGGAATAGATAGAAATTTTTTGACTCTTGCATGAAACTAAATACATAAAAGTAAAAGATAGGCCCTTCGCAGAGGGAAGCAGAGGTTGCCATGTGCTTATTTTTTTATGCTCAACCACTTAGTGCAAAAGAACGTTATGATATAGTGCCCCTTATGATAGCAACCTTTATAATGCAGTCTGTCGCTTTTATTCTTTGCCATCACAAGTTCGTACAACGCTCAATATTCTCTTACACTAAATGATCTAAGACTTTTAGAAGCATTTTTATTGCCTTATTGCACCGATGACAACTTACTTGAAGGATCTTTCTCAATCCTTAGGTAGGTATGGTGGACTCTTGAAAATAAGATTTGGGTTTAACGGTTTTCTGGATGCACAAGTAGTATCTCTACTTGGTGCGAAATTTTTGGCTAGCAAAGATGGGGGGCAAGCACCACATGTTGAAGGATCTATGACAATAACACTTCTATGTGAATATGAACAAACATAAACATTACATTGTCTTCCTTGTCCAACATCAACAATTTTGGCATATAATATTTTTATGGGGGCTCACAATCACAAAAGATTTCCAAGATAGTTTATTTTCATGTGAAAGTTCTCTTCCATCTACTAATCATTCATGAATTGCTTGTATGACCAATATTGTGATTGTCAAGCTTCAAAAGATTTCACTTTCTAAACCCAATGTGACGCTACCACTAGGCATGGTTTGAATGTATAATTTCAACTTCATGAGATTCAATTTATTCAACAATTTACTCATAGGATATAAGTGAAGCACAAGAGTAAATGATAAGCTACTCCAAGAAGATATAAGTGAAGATCAAGCGAGTAGTTAAGCAAATGGGTAGCTACTTGAGGACTCTCTCTCTTATTAAAAAGGTTCAGATCTAAGTATTTTATTAAAACAACAGGCAAAACAAAACAAAATGACATTCCAAGATTAGCACACATCATGTGAAGAAGCAAAAACTTAGGCTCAACCGATACTAACCGATAATTGTAGAAGAAGAAAGGTGGGATGCCTACCGAGGCATCCCCAAGCTTAGATGCTTGAGACTTATTGAAATATTATCTTGGGGTGCCTTGGGCATCCCCAATCTTGAGCTCTTGTGTATCCTTAATTTCTCTCATATCATGGTTTTCCTAAATCTCAAAAACTTCATCCACACAAAACTCAACAAGAACTCGTGAGATAAGTTAGTATAAACCAATGCAAAAACCTTATCATTCTCTACTGTAGCAAATCAGAAAAATTATTATTCAACATTGCATACTAAATACCTCTGCATATTTAATACTCCTATCCTCATATAGAATCATTAAACAAGCAAACATATGCAAACAATGCAAACATAACAGCAATTTTCCAAAACAGTACAGTCTGTAAAGAATGCAAGAGTATCAATACTTACTTAACTCCCAAAATTAGGAAATTTCACCACACTGTAGAAAATTTATCAGAGCTTATTATGCAAAAAGTTTCAACATTTTATCACATTCTAACTTTTCTAGGGAATTTTTGCAACACCGATAAACTTTATGTTTTGAAACCGCAACATGTAGACTTGCAAAATAAGCATAGTAAAGGCTATACTCGACATTTTTATTGAAATAAAAGATGCAAAACATCATTGTAAACAAAAAAATGACGCTCCAAGCAAAACTCATATCATGTGACGAATGAAAATATACCTCCAAGTGAGGTTACCGATAATGCTGGAGACGAAAGAGGGGATGCCTTCCGGGACATCCCCAAGCTTAGTTTCTTGGATATTCCTTGAATATTAACTTGGGGTGCCTTGGGCATGCCCAAGCTTAGGGTCTTGTCACTCCTTATTCTCCTCATATCGATATCTCACCCAAAACTTGAAAACTTCAATCACACAAAACTTAATGGAACTTCGTGAGATAGGTTAGTATGATAAAGAGCAAACCATTTCACTTTGTTACTGTCAAGACAAGATTCATAATTGTTTCCACACAATGGCTACTGTAGCATATCATTTCCACAATTTATATTGAGCAATATAAGCCATAGAAACTAGATAACAAGAAAACTATGCATTGAAAACAGAATATGTCAAAAACAGAACAGTTTGTAGTAATCTGTACTCCAACCATTCTTCTGCTACTCCAAAAATTCTGAAAAATTAGGACAACGTAGAGAATTTGTATATCTATCACCTATAAATAATTCAGATCAAAAGAATGTTCCAGTGAATTTTAAAAAATTCCTGGAATTAGCGCAAAAGTTTCTATTTTTGCACAGATTCATGTCAACTATCATCCACACTATCCCAAAGGCTTTACTTGGCACTTTATTGAAACAAAAGCAATAAAACATGATTACTACAGTAGCATAATCATGTGAACACACAAAGACAATAGGTAAAAAATTTGGGTTGTCTCCCAACAAGCGCTTTTCTTTAATGCCTTTTAGCTAGGCATGATTATTCCAATGATGCTCGCATAAAAGATAAGAATTGAAACATAAAGAGAGCATCATGAATCATAAGTTCCTCTCTCATAATGATTTTCAGTAGCATCATGAATAGATTCATCAATATAACCATCACATGAAGCATTCTTTTCATGATCCAAAAGCATAGAAAATTTATTACTCTCCATATAAGCAATTTTATTCTCATTCATAATAGTGGGAGTATCATAGGAAACTCGAATACTATAAATTATTCCCACATTAAAAGAGTAATGTTCAGTAAAAGGATATTAAAAAATTATATCACTACTTTTTATAACATAAGTGTCATCACAATAATCATCATACATGGGAGGCACGCAATCATCATAGCAAATTTGATGATTCAAAGTAAGGGGACTAAAAAGATCATCTTCATTAAACATAGCATCCCCAAGATTGGGACAAACATTAATTGCATCAAATAAATTCTCAAACATGTCATTCTCATCAAACATAGCATCCCCAAGCTTGTGGTGTGGCATATCATAAGCATAATCACTCTCATCATTAAAAGTCTGAATAGCACCAACGGTATAACAATTGCTATCATCATATTTTCCCAAGTTGGTGCCAAAAAGATTTCCAAGATTGTAAGAAGTATCATTATCTTCCCAATCATAATCATCACAACAAGCAATGGGCATAACAAAATCATCATCAATAGTGCTTTTGGACATTGTGCCGTAAGATATAGAAGCAATATCATCATCAAATTCATCATCTTCCACAATTATTTTTGATTCATTTTCATGAGGCACAACAATAATAGGAGCAACACTATTTGGAAGAGATACCTTTTTACCTCTATTCTTTCTTCTTCTTCTTCTTCTTCTTCTTCTTCTCTTCTTCTTCACCACACCATGTGTGGGTTTAATTAATTTTTCAAGCTTCTTGCTGAAGAGAATGATTGGATAGGAAGCTCCTCCTCGTTACCTATTTCATCATGAGAGACAATAGGAGGGAAAGTATAAATCTTTACCCTTTCATTAGTATTCCTTTTATATTCTATTGGTTTTCCCATCTTTCTATAGTTGGCAATATAAGCATTCTCATTGCAATTTACCATGCAAAACTTATAGATATTTTTTAGTCTAGTTGCAATGTCGTCTGTGAGAATGAATACTTCAAACCAACTATTTTTATATGTCAATTATTCACTCTCCAAAATAGACAAAGCTCATTATAAAGTTCAAGGGTGATCAAGTTATTGCAATATTCGGACATGATTCAATCATGAAAAAGCATGCATTGGAAATTAAGATGACCAACCTTATTGCAAAGTTCACAAGTAATAGGACAAAGAGAACATAATTTTGTAGAAAATTAATCTATCACTTTGAGCAAAGAATTGTCTCTATCATCTTTATGCTTCTTGCAAAATCTATCTTCCCTATAAGGCACATCTTCATAAACTTTATGCACTCCACAAAAATTGACATGCTTATAAGAAACATTTTTGTCATGACTTGTGCAATTATCATTAGCATTTTGGATATTCAAAGAATTCATATTAACAACATTGCAATGGTGCCCATCATTCAAATATTTTGTGCCAGACATTTTATTGACTTCTTCTATCAATTGAGCACAATTTTCTGATCCATCATTTTCAAGAAAGATATTATAAAGATGATCAATAATATGATGCAACCTCAATTGCATTTTTATGTAGTTTTATTTTATAAACCAAACTAGTGATGAAACAAAAAACTAAAAGATTCGTTTGCAAGATCTAAAGATATACCTTCAAGCACTCACCTCCCCGGCAACGGCGCCAGAAAAGAGCTTGATGTCTACTACACAACTTTATTCTTGTAGACACATGTTGGGCCTCCAAGCGCAGAGTTTTGTAGGACAGTAGCAATTTTCCCTCAAGTGGATGACCTAAGGTTTATTAATCTGTGGGAGGTGTAGGATGAAGATGGTCTCTCTCAAACAACCCTGCAATCAAATAATAAAAGATATCTTGTGTCCCCAACACACCTAATACAATGGCAAATTGTATAGGTGCACTAGTTCGGCGAAGAGATGGTGATACAATTGTAATATTGATGGTAAAAATATATTTTTATAATCTGAATAAATAAAAAACAGCAACATAGCAAATAGTAAACGGGCACAAAACGGTATTGCAATGCTTGAAAATAAGGCCTAGGGTCCGTACTTTCGCTAGTGCAATCTCTCAACAACGCTAATATAGTTGGATCACATAACCACCCCTCAAAGTGAAATGAAGAATGACTCCAAAGTTCCTATCTAGTGGAGAACATAAGAAGAAATTATTGTAGGGTACGAAACCACCTCGAACCTATTCTTTCCGATTGATCTATCCAAGAGTTCGTACTAAAATAACACCAAATAATTTCAGATTCATAATACTCAATCCAACACAAAGAACCTCAAAGAGTGCCCCAAGATTTCTACCGGAGAAACAAAAGACGAGAACGTGCATCAACCCCTATGCATAGATTTCCCCAATGTCACCGCGGGAATCCGCGAGTTGAATGCCAAAACACATATCAACTGAATCAATATGATACCCCATTGTCACCACGAGTATTCATATGCAATACATATATCAAGTGCTCTCAAACCCATAAAAGTATTCAATCCGATAACAATGAAATCTCAAAGGAAAAAACTCAATTCATCACAACAAGATAGAGAGGGGAAAACACCATATGATCCGACCATATTAACAAAGGCTGCGATACATCAAGATTGTGACATATCAAGAACACGAGAGAGAGAGATTAAACACATAGCTACTGGTACAAACCCTCAGCCCCGAGGGTGGACTACTCCCTCCTCATCGTGGTGGCCGCCGGGATGATGATGATGGCCACTGAAGATGATGTCCCCCTCCAACAGTGTGCCGGAACAGGGTCTAGATTGGTTTTTGTTGATACAGAGGCTTGCGGTGGCGGAACTTTCAATATAGGTTAACCCCCGAGGGTTTTGGAATATTTGGCAATTTATAGGGTGAAGAGGGGGTGCCGGAGGCCACCGAGGTGGGCACAACCCACCTGGGAGCGCCTGGTCCTCTAGGCGCGCCCTGGTGGGTTGTGCCTCCCTCGGGGCACCCCCCTAGGTGCTACTCTGGCCTAGTGGTGGTCTTCTAGTCCATAAAAAGTCCACAAAAAGTTTCGCAGTGTTTGGACTCCGTTTGATATTGATTTACTGCGATGTAAAAAACAAGCAAAAAATAGCAACTGGCACTGGGCACTGGGTCAATAGGTTATTCCCAAAAAATTATATAAAGTTTCTATAAAATGATTGTAAAACATCCAAGAATGATAATATATTAGCATGAATACTTCATAAATTATAGATACGTTGGAGAAGTATCAACATCCTTGACCCGCTTCCGTACTCTAAGAAGGCCATGTCACGAACCCGTTTCCACAAAGACTGCACAAATATCGTGAGTTTTCATAATTGAATCTCCATCATTGTTGAACTTCTGACAATACTGCATCAAAGTTGTGTGCTTGAACTGAGTATCATTTGATAGTTGAACTTTTGATAACTTTTTGTTGGGTTTTATGCAAGACTCAATATATGTACCTGAACTTAGCTATTTGCTCAATATGTTTATGATTCTAGTGTTCGTGTCATGTCTGGCAGTTCAAAAGATCCGTTGGGTTGCTAGAGGAGTTGCACGGCAAGGCTGAGTATAAAGCAAGCAAGTAGCCAAACTGGGTGGCTATTGCAAAGAGGCCAACTTTTGTTGAAGTTCCCAAGCAAGGTGCTAATGAGTGTGGTTTCTTCTGCGTGAAGTTTTGCTCTACATATGATGGCGATGAGCTTATCGAAGATTTTGGTGATGTGGATGTATGTTTCCTACTTATTTTTGTCTCGTCATCTTTTCATGTCTTAATTTATTATTGCCAACACGCTCCTACTGTGCTTTAGTTCATGTTTTTACTTTTATCCTTTACTCTTTTTTATTCTTCTTTATTTTGTTTGCAGGCTGCTGTAGATGACTGGAAGGCTGGGTACATGCACACCCTAGTCTTGAGACCAAAGAATGAAATTGTGCGTGGAGATCTTCCAGCTGAGATGCAGTCCTTGGGCCCGTGAATTCTGCGCGTAGAAACATTGGTTTAGTGTAGACTTGGTTTGATAATGATTGGAACGATGTAGTTGCATGAGCTGTGTAATAATGGTTTAGTAATTTGTGTGTCTATAGCTGCAACACTATTTTTATGTTATTTAGGACATATATATCTCGAATCAAATATGTTTGGTTTGTGCATTTCAATGTATTGCTTGGTTTTAGTAGTCCAGTGTGGTTTCTTTTGGCCCAACATAAGAACTTGAACTTCTGCCTGTGTTCTGGCTGAACGGTTGGTTTAATGTGGAGAGAGTTTTTTGCCCACAGAATCCAGTGTTGTTTTACTTTGCTCAACCATATGCACTTGAACTTCTGCTTGAGATCTAGCTAAACTATTGGTTTAAGATGGAGAGAATTTTTGGTTTGTAAAATGTATTTTTTAACTTATTCAAAATGTAGCCTTTTGGCGAAGCTATATGTCCTTTTTTTGTAATTCTTTGAAATGCGAATAATTTTTAAACTAACTTCATGTTAAAATATTCGCATACACTCCTTTGTGTTTCTTTATCTTTGTTGGCATTCTATGTGAACTTCTCCGGTTTAGATAGAACTTCATAACTGCACGCGTCGCCTTTGGCTTACTAACTTAGTTTATATGACAATACTTATTTGTTAAGTATATTTTTTGCTACATCGACTATTCGATTGTTATGCCAGAACTTCTGCAGTAAGCTTACTTGAACTTCATAGTTTATTTCCTTATTCCCGCTTGCTCTTATTTTGTAACACAACACCAGCACCTCCTCACATATTATACCAGAACTTCTGCAGTAAGCTTACTTGAACTTCATAGTATATTTCCTTATTCCTGCTTGTTGTTTTATGAAATACAACACCAGTGATGACCCACAAGTATAGGGGTCTATCATAGTACTTTTGATAAGTAAGAGTGTCAAACCCAACGAGGAGCAGAAGGAAATGACAAGCGGTTTTTAGCAAGGTATTCTCTGCAAGCACTGAAATTATCGGTATCAGATAGTTTTGTGATAAGATAATTCATAATGGGTGACAAGTAACAAGTGTAACTAAGGTTCAGCAAGGTGGTCCAATCCTTTTTGTAGCAAAGGATAAGCCTGGACGAACTCTTATATAAAGCAAAGCACTCCCGAGGACACATGGGAATTATTGTCAAGTTAGTTTTCATCATGCTCATATGATTCGCGTTCGTTACTTTCCTAATTTGATATGTGGGTGGACTGGTGCTTGGGTGCTGTCCTTACTTGGACAAGCCTCCCACTTCTGATTAACCACTCTCGCAAGCATCCACAACTACGAAAGAAGAATTAAGATAAATCTAACCATAGCATGAAACATATGGATCCAAATCAGCCCCTTACGAAGCAACGCATAAACTAGGGTTTAAGCTTCTGTCACTCTAGCAACCCATCATCTACTTATTACTTCCCAATTCCTTCCCCTAGGCCCAAATCATGGTGAAGTGTCATGTAGTCGACGTTCACATAACACCACTAGAGGAAACACAACATACATCTCAGCAAAATATCGAATGAATACCAAACTCACATGATTACTTATAATAAGACTTCTCCCATGTCCTCAGGAACAAACGTAACTACTCACAAAGGATATTCATGTTCATAATCAGGGAAGTAATAAATACCATTAAGGATCTGAACATATGATCTTCCACCGAATAAACCAACTAGCCTCAACTACAAGGAGTAATCAACACTACTAGCAACCCACAGGTACGAATATGAGGTTTTGAGACAAAGATCGGATACAAGAGATGGACTAGGGTTTGAGAGGAACAGTGCTGGTGAAGATGTTGATGGAGATTGAGCCCCTCTCGATGAGAGGATCGTTGATGATGACGGTGGCTTCGATTTCCCCCTTCGAGAGGGAAGTTTCCCCGGCAGAACAGCTCCGCCGGAGCCCTAGATTGCTTCTGCCCAGGTTCTGCCTCGAGACGGCGGCGCTTCATCCCGAAAGCTTCCTTATGTTTTTTCCAGGTCAAAACCCTCCATGTAGCATAAGATGGGCATCGGAGACCTGCCAGGGGGCCCATAAGCCCTAGGGGCGCGCCTAGGGGGTAGGGCGCACCCCCAGTCTTGTGGCCTCCTAGTGGGTCCCCTCTGGTATTTTCTTCGCCCAATATTTTTATATATTCCAAAATAATTCTCCGTAAATTTTCAGGGCATTTGGAGTTGTGCAGAACAGGTCTCTCAGATTTGCTCCTTTCCGGTCTGGAATTCTAGCTGCCGGCATTCTCCCTCTTCATGTAAACCTTGTAAAATAAGAGATAAAAGGCATAAGTATTATACCATAATGTGTAATAACAACCCATAATGCAATAAATATATATAAAAGCATGATGCAAAATGGACGTATCAACTCCCCCAAGCTTAGACGCCGCTTGTCCTCAAGTGGAAGCCGAAATGGATAATCATGTCCACATGTTTAGAGATAGAGGTGTCGATAAAATAAAATATGGACATGAAGGCATCATGATCATCTTTAGAACAACAACATATATTTTCATATAATTTCTTATGCCAAAGTAACAATTCGTTCACAAGGTAAAGTATAGAACAAGAACTTCATTGAAAACTAACAAACTATTATCTCAGTCATCGGAGCAATTCCAATTTATCATAACGTAGGAAAGAGCCAATATAAGAGCTTTTCAGCAAGTTCACATACTCAACTATCATTTAGTCTTTCATAATTGCTAACACTCACGTGATACTTATGGGATCAAAGTTTCAATCGGACACAGAGAAAGATAGGGGCTTATGGTTTCACCTCCCAACCTTTTACCTCAAAGGTAACGTCAACAATAATACTTTATGATAACCTACATCTGAGTGGATATATATATATCTGGATCTCCCCCAACATAGTGCTTGCCAAAGAGAAAAAGTGTAAAAAGAAGAGGTGATGATCACCATGACTCTTGTATAAAGGTAGAGGGTAAATAAAAGATAGTCCCTTCACAGAGGGAAGCAGAGGTTGTCATGCGCTTTTATGGTTGGATGCACAAAATCTTAATGCAAAAGAACGTCACTTTATATTGCCGCTTGTGATAAATAACTTTATTATGCAGTTTGTTGCTTTTATTTCTTCCATATCACAAGTTCGTATAAAGCTTATATTCCGCACACTAATAGATCATACATATTTACACTAAAAAAAATACACATCCGTGATATTTTGGGCCGAACGAATTGTTTTCTGTCATACTTATGACACTTCTATGATGATAATTGTGACAAAACCCGGTATCATCGTAGATGTGGTGGGCTCCTACTTCTATGACAAAAAATCATGACAGAAAATGGGCTTTTCGTCCTGGGCGGGCCGGAGACGTAGCTGCATGACATTCTTTGGGCCATCCATGACGGAACAAACCGTGGTATAAGCGAGGGCGAGGAAAATATCGGGGGAGTTCCCGGTTACGGTGGGTGGTCGGGGGCCGAGCGATGCGCGTTTCTCTCGTACGTATGCGTGTGTGTGCGAGGCGTTGCGCTCTAACTGAACCCGAGCGAGGCGTTGGGCTCTAACTGAACCCAAGTGATTGCAATGTAGGCTAAGCGTTACTTAACCCGAGCGATCGATCGATCCCTTGCTGTTAACTGAACCCGAGTGATTCCTTCGCTACTGCTGCTAACTGAAGCCGAGCGATGCTGCCTCTAGATGAACAGTGAGCATTGTTGGGGGGGGGTTTGGATGAACAGTTCCCGGTGGGGGGGGGTGGATGAACAGGACCCCGTGGTAGTAGAGGCCGTTGCCGCTGGATGAACGGGACCCCGATCGATCGAGCCGGTGGATGAACAAGACCCCGTGGAGGGGTGGATGAACAGGACCCCGTGGAGGGCTGGTTGAACAGTAGCCGGTGGAGGGCTGGTTGAACAGTAGTCGGTGGAGGGCTGGATGAATAGTAGTCCGTGGAGGGGTGGTTGAACAGGACCCCGTGGAGAGGGCTGGTTGAACAGTAGTCGGTGGAGGAGCGCATGGTGGAGGCTGGATGAACAGGAGCCCGTGGATGAACAGTCACAGGTGGAGGCTGGAGGAGGACGACAGTGGATGAACAGTAGCCCGTGGAGGCAGTCGATGTCGGTTCTATATCTAGCGTATCTCGTAGTAGGGGTCCTAAGCTAGGTGTCTTGGAGCGATGGTAACATGGACACGGGATTTTACCCAGCTTCGGGCTCTCTCGAAGAGATAATACCCTACATGCTACTTTTGATTGTATTCATATGAGGTGTAGTACAGAGTACATGTATCTACCACGAGATTGTAGTAATGAATATCAGATTGTCTATTGACTAGCCTGGCCTCGGTTTATATAACACACCGGAGGCCTAGGGTTTAGGAGAGTCCTCGTCTTGGGCGCCAAGTCTTGTGGAGTCTTCCTTGTACGCGTCAGGGGCTGTCCGAACTGGCCCAATAGTGAACCGCCATGGGGGTCCTCGGCCCGATCTAGCTGGTTGGGAGACAACATGGTGAGTACCCCCTAGTCTATGACACCATCAGTAGCCCCCTGAATCGGTCTTCAAGTTGGGGACGCTCCTCGATTCTTCCAAACTGTTCTTCATCTTCTGTCGTCGGTCTTGAAAACTGGTTCAACAAATCTTCTCATCTTCGATCTTGAGGATCGCCGAAGTG
The DNA here is from genome assembly GCF_018294505.1 of Triticum aestivum. Classification (NCBI taxonomy): domain Eukaryota; kingdom Viridiplantae; phylum Streptophyta; class Magnoliopsida; order Poales; family Poaceae; genus Triticum; species Triticum aestivum. The sequence continues at coordinate 353,677,843 of NC_057799.1, forward strand.
AATCCGAAGAGTTTACACGTCGGGTATCCGACGAGCCCCTTTAAGTTTTTGGCCTTTATCAATGACTTGTTATTTTTATGCCACACCTCGGGTTTGAAGTTGTTCTCGTGCGACGGTGTCCTCTTGCATCCGAGCTCCAACGCCGGACTGCGTTCGAGGTATCCTTTGTAGCCAAGCACCAATGCTGGACCGCTTTCGAGCTCCAACGCCGGAATATATCCGAGCTCCAACGCTGGACTATATCCGAGGTGTCATAGATTACCTCGGTCTTGAAAAAGTTAAAAAAAGGTTCAAACGAGCTTAATGCCGGAGATGCCCTCTATGGAGCCAGCCACTTGCAATCGAGCTTTATGTCGGACTGCTTCCGAGGTATCCTTTGTAGTCGAATACCAACGCCGGACCGCTTCCAATCTCCAACGCCGGACTATATCCAAGGTGTCATAGATTACCTCGGCCATGGGCTGATTTTTATGAATTTAATTCCGAATTGTGCAATGTAATCCCTGCTGAGATGTATAGCCAGTAGCCCTCAAGGTGCGTGTTGGCCTAAAACCCGAGATGCACCTGAAGGATGACATAAGACCGCTGATCCCAGTAGCCCCTGAGACTCAGGTTGATTCGCAAAAATCGGCCTGAGGATCAACTCTTAGCTCGGCAGAATACTCCAGGACAAAAAAGCGGTGTGCATAGTCCTCGAGACTCAGGTTGGGTGCGGCCGACCAACCTGAGGATCATAATCTCCTCGAAAACTATATTGCACTTTAAATTTTCTACATTGGATAGGCAATGCAGTAGCCCGCAAGACACTGGTCGGATGGCCACACCAGATCAGGGGATCGATGTACCCCTTTAACATTTGTAAACGATAAGCACGAAGCCCAGTAGACCCCGAGCCTTAATGCGGGCACGGGTGGCCGAATTAAGGATCGATATCCAGAGTAAAATCACAAAGTATGTGCAATGATTCTATGTATCCAAGTACTTTGCATCATTAATGCTCGGATCCACATTGTACAAAACTTTGTTGACCGACCATTGGCTTCAACCTCCTCGGCCAGTAGCCGAGGAGTGTTTGTCCTACTTTATAAAGCCTTTATGAGGGCAAAGATTTACGACAAACAAGGCAATCCGGCCATACGGTTTTATAAACAAAGGTACGCGGAGAGATATGTTATATTACTTTTTAACGTAAGAATCATCTTCCAAAGAAAATAGTCCCGCTATCGGTTCCTTTCTTTGGGTTGTCATGCTAAGCATGATCATGAAACCTCAGCTCCGATCAATGTGGGAGCAAAATATTGAAGATTTAGTTTGGGTAAAGTTCCTGAACTATGTGGTCTTTAGCGAACCTAAATTTTCACTTCCGTCGTTGCCGACCAATTATATCCTTTAAGGTTGCTAGCTTTCGGCTTCACCCAATCTGAGGTACTAACTCGGATGACCCGGTAGTAACAATCACAGAGGTGCTCCCTTTACTGCCTAGCCAAGCAATCGGGAACGTAGGGGTAAGCACAGGAGCCAGGCAACCCAGCTTGGCCAAAATCTCAAGTCAAATTGATGCATATGTATGGCTTTATAACGATGATTACGGAAGACAGCCCTTGTATATTAAATACAAATGCCGATGATATGTTTATTTTGACTCTGTTGCGACCGTTTATCAGTTGAAAGTGACCCATCATCGACTTCCACCCCCTTGTAGATGCTACATAGGGTGTTTCCACAATAACAAAACAACCCTTAGCCAACGTCTCGGTGCCCGAAGGCGGTTGTGTTAGCAGAAACGAGGCAAGCAGATATGCGGGCTTTATAACTTTCACTTAGTCATAGGAGCTTTAAACTAGGGAAGCTAGCTACGAGCCCCCGGTTAGTGTTCGACACTGACCAAAGTCAAGCCGATAACACTTCGGCCAATGTTCTAACAGGCCCATCGTTTATCACGGGGTAATCAGTATCGATATATAGGTTGACACTGTCATCGGATCGCTGACCAGTTTACGCCCATTGTAACAGTCAGTTTTCGGCTTTCTCCACTGAGGTGCTTAACCATTCGAGTTGGAAGCACAATCGCAGTGGTTCTCCCTTTGCACACCTAGCCGAACAATCGGGAACATAGGAGGCAAGCACAGGAGCCGGGCAACCCAACTATTGACCGAAGACACAATTCGAAACCGATGCATATATAGCAATATCCGAGAATGTTTTTGCCAAATATCTAAAGGTGTCCGGCATTGCACTGCAAGACTTATGCTGGAAACACGCAAATAGTTTAAAAGTGCCATAGGCTTGGAGAATCAAAAAACTGCAGTAAAAACTTGACGTCCGAACTAGATCAAGTGTTCGGTGCCAATCCGAAAATTGGTCTTAGAAAAAAAATATTGTGCTTCTGTCGTGCTTTAACATGACACATCCTATCTCGAGACTTCAAGCGGGTCAGCCTATGGCTTCAACCTCCTATCCCGAAGGCGGAGTACTTCTCGTTAGGCCAGTTTAGCAAACTAAACTCTAGCGGCTTTGAGAGAGAAATTAGGCTCCCCGGCTATTGACCACACACTCGTGTCGAAAAAAGGAGTGATAGAAAAAGACTTTGCAACGACTAAGAAGAAGAACACTTACTATAAAACAGCTCATACTAATTTAAGAGCCCCCAAGTGACTTGGGTAAAAGAATTTTATGTATAATGATTGTATGTACCGAAGTACTTATATCATATATGTGTTCACCCGAACTTTAAACGCGTCTTAACCGACCGTCGGCTTCTCCCTCTTCGGTCAAGGGCTGAAAAGTGTTATGTACTTCACCTGTCGATAATATCGACGGTGTTTTCGATAACTAGGCAATCAGGCCATAAGGCTATAACAGACAAAGCGCGCTCGGGGAACTTATGCTATATTACTGACGAAGTGTAAGAAGCATCTTCGAACAAAATAGTACCCCCACCGATACCTTTCTTCGGTTGCTCATTCTTACTATGAGATTTGTGCAATAGATTTTTTGTACTCATGAGTTCCGTTGTGTGCCGACCAAGATTGAAAACAATAAGAGCGCTAGCTTTCGGCTTCACCCAGTCTGAGGTCCGAGCTCGGATGACCCGATCGTGACAATCGCAGAGGTGCTCCCTTTACTCCCTAGCCGAACAATCGGGAACGTAGGGGGTAAACACAGGAGCAAGGCAACCCAGCTTGCGGAACACTTAAGTCAACATGGTGCATATTGTGGCATAATACACGAACAAGGAACGAAGCCATACAAGTATAATCATATGGAAGAGGAAAGGCTTCAGAAAGGAAGCCCTCAAGTAAACGGGGTATTTAAATTTGTGTGTCACAAACAAAGTTTTGACAAGGAAGTTTTTCACAAACAACTTTTTTTGCCAAAAAAGTATAATGCTTGGTCGAACCGAACAAAATTTAAAACTGAAAGTTTTTTAGCGTGAAAGCGACTTAGCTGGTTAATGTGCTCGATGTTGATGACGCGATTCGGGCTTGTGGCAGGATGAAGACGCCCATTGATCTGTGACAGATCCGACAAGGTTCGCAGTCCTTGGCATGGCCGAGGTCCCAGCCCCCAAGCCCGAGGTGTCCGAGCAAGGAGTTCGGCACTCCGGAGCAGTGACACGGCTCGGCCGATGTGGTAAGGCGAAGCCCCCAGTCTAGCCGATCTGGCGGAGTTGGTCGGCAAGGTGACAATGAAGCCGCCACGCCAGTCGACCTTTTCGGCATGGTGGACGTCAGTTTGATGAAGCGACGACGCTACGCGGCCGATGTGGCGAGATGAAGTTCTCGGTCCAGTTAACATGGCGAAGCTGTGATCAGCGGATGCCGAAGTCTTATGCAGGTCGGCTGGTGACACCGAAGGACCGCGTAACGCAGTCAAAATCGACTACCTGCACACATAAAACAGTGCAAGCAAAAAACAATAATAATTGAAAGAAAAAATTGCATAATTAATATATCCGAAGCGAATCATGAGGTAAGTTTGGCATGTGCGCCGGGGTTGGTTCGATGGAGTGGCAGCACGGACCCGTCGATGCAGGTCGGCATGCGCGGGGCGACAACATCGGCCTGGTATGATCCGAACTCATTGTGTGGAGGTGTCGGTCGGTGCGGTGGCTGTCGGCCTAATTCGCATGTAGCAATTGTTGTGAAAGAGACGCCCCCGAAGTACTCATGCAACTTCATGTGGAAGGTACCACGTAAGCTGCGCAACTGGTAGTGCTAATTGCATCAGGGAAGCACATGAAAGTGAAACCGTTAGTGAAAGTGTAGACTGCCTCCAAACTTAATTAAATAATGGAGAAAAGAAAGATCAAATCTCCCTGTGACTGCGCTGGGATTGGTCAGACCGACGCCATGTACGAGGGTCGGTAAAAAATTTCTGCAAAAAATAGTATAGTACAAACCGACAGGGAATATTCAGCGTAATATTTTTACGCGCTAAATGAATAGTTAGGAGGAATAAAACCTTGTTTATTCTGCGCGTAGCGGACCGAAGAGGAAATTCTTCTACGTCCTAGGTGATCCAGGCAGACCGGCCTCCACGAGAAGTTGTAATGGCAATTGACAAGGAGCAACCAAGAATCAAAGATTAAATTTTACCATCATGTGAGCAAAAGCTGAGACGCCCTATCCATTGATTGAACCTTGACAGACGTGCTGTACTTAGACAAATAGTACAACTATTTAAGGAATTGATTTACTTCCCTCGTGGATCACGTGAAGAAGAACTAGCATGACCTTGGTTGATCACACGCAAACCTGAAAAAAAGGTGTACGGCCCTTGGCTGTCCCGAGGACCACATGCGAAACCTGAAAAGCGGTAGCGGCCGCTGATCCCCGTTTTCTTTTTCTGTTACAGTAGGTCCACGAATCTCAGCGTAGGGCACACGTATCAACTTGATTTATCCGATCTTGACACAGAGCTTGGCGGCCAAATGTCCTGCCGCCGCCTCTCTAAGCATGCGCCGCCATCTAGCGCCAGTATACCTACGCATACCTTCTGTCCAAAAAACATATCTGTGCAATGCCGGATCCATAGAATTGTTGAATGGTTGCACAAATTTTTCCGCGATCTTGATCTGTAGACAAAGCAAAGATACTTTTGCAAACAATTTGATCTATGCGAAACAGAATAAAGTGGAAATATAACACATGATCATCCCATTGATCCGTGACGATCACCTAGCAGACTCTCTCAATGAAAGCAGCAATGTCGGTTCTATATCTGGCGTATCTCGTAGTAGGGGTCCTAAGCTAGGTGTCTTGGAGCAATGGTAACATGGACACGGGATTTTACCCAGCTTCGGGCTCTCTCGAAGAGATAATACCCTACATGTTGCTTTTGATTGTATTCATATGAGGTGTAGTACAGAGTACATGTATCTACCACGAGATTGTAGTAATGAATATCAGATTGTCTATTGACTAGCCTGGCCTCGGTTTATATAACACACCGGAGGCCTAGGGTTTAGTAGAGTCCTCGTCTGGGGCACCAAGTCTTGTGGAGTCTTCCTTGTACACGTCAGGGGCTGTCCGAACTGGCCCAATAGTGAACCGCCATGGGGGTCCTCGGCCCGATCCAGCTGGTCGGGAGATGACGTGGTGCATACCCCCTAGTCTATGACACCGTCAGTCGACGGTGGAGATGAACAGTATCCCGTGGAGTCCCGTTTTGCGGTACGCCAAACCCCTCCCGATGAACAGGACCCCCGTTGTAACACCCCGGATGTAACTTGCCATATTTGTAACTCCGACTCTTGCCATTTTCGGCTATGTGCTATGATATTCCCTTCGTGGTCGGGTTTTGTTTTTTGTTTTGCATTTTTTTGTTCATGTCATGCATCTCATATCATGTCATCATGTGCATTGCATTTGCATACGTGTTCGTCTTTTGCATCCGAGCATTTTCCCCGTTGTCCGTTTTGCAATCCGGCACTCCTACCTCCTCCAGCGCACCCCTCTTATTTTCTTTTCGTGAGCAGGTGTTGAACGTTCTCGGAATGGACCGAGGCTTGCCAAGTGGCCTTGGTATACCACCGGTAGACCACCTGTCAAGTTTCGTGCCATTTGGAGGTCGTTTGATGCTCCAACGGTTAACCGGGTAACCGCAAAGTCCTTTTGTGTGTTGCAGAAAAACCCCCTTTAAACAGCCCAAAACCCCTCTAAGTCTCTTCCATGCTCTAGGTCGTTCGATCACGATCGTGTGGGCGAAAACCGCACTCCGTTTGGAGTCTCCTAGCTCCCTCTACATATAAAAACACCTTCCCCTCCGAAATCCGGGTCAAACCCTAGTCCCCTTCCCCTCTCCGCGGGCGGACGTGTCCGCCGCCGCTGGACGAACCAGCCGCCGCCGCCCCGCGCCAATCAGGCGCTGCCATGTGGCAAGCCGCCCCCGCGCCGCCGCCGAGGCCCGCGAGCCCGTGGCCGGCCCTCCCCGAGCCCGCGTCGCCTCCACCCCGCCGCCCGTCGCCCACTCCCGCGGGAGCCCAGCGCCGCCCTCCGCCGCCTTCGCCGCCATCGTCGCCGGCGTCGCCGCGCCGGCGAGCTCGCCCGGCCGCCGTCCGAGCCCGCGCCCCGCGCGCCCGGAGATCCCCCTCTCCGGCGAGGTCGACCCCGAGCTCCTCCTCCCTCTGGCCGGCCGCGTCTCCCTCCTCTCCTCCGGCCTCCTCCGCTCCGGCCAGCAGCAGCCCCAGCACCGGCGAGCCGAGCTCGGCCTCGATCCGATCTGGATCCAGACGCAGGGTTGACTTCCTTCTCTCCCCCGATTTCTCTAAGTCCCAGATTCTTACATGATATGCTCCTGTTCATTGCATCATAACTCTTTGCATATAGCTCCGTTTTGTGCGTGTAATATATCGAAATGTTCGTCTCATGATGCTCGTCATTTTGTTACATTATGCCATGTTCATTTGAGTCCATATTGATGCCCAAATCTCTGGTGCAAGAGTGCTAGTTGCTGTTATCTGCTGTTACTTATCAGTACTTAGGGTTTTGTTATTTTTGTTGCATTTAATCTATGCATCTTATGGGCATGAGATCTACATGTGTTTTGATGTATGCCATGCCATATTTACAGAGGTGTATGCCATGTATTTTTTGTGATCTCTGTGGTGAGTAGCACAAGCATGCAAACTAGGCTTCGTAATGTTTCTATTTTCAGGGACTTAGTAATTTTACTAAGTCTGTGACTGCTGTTATTTTGTTGCTATGTATCCATGTGGCTATATGGAGTGCCATAGCATGACTCAATCTTGCTCTACTTTTGCTATAAAATATTTCTGGTAGATTGTTTACGTGTTATTCAATTTTCCCAAGCTTGTTGTAGTTGATCCTTTCATGCTATATAATTGCTCTTGCCATCGATAGCTTCATAAACATGCCATCTTGTAGTAGGTATGATTGTTTTGTCATGCATTGCTTTGTGGTGAGTGCATCAAGCTCACCAAGATGCCTCCATATTATTGTTTCTGTCATTCTCTGTTTTCTGCTAAGTCTGAAACCTGTTAACGAAACTTGCTATGTTTACATGGTTGCCATCATATTTTCTGGCCCTTTTTGGCTTTTGGTCAGTAAGGGACTTTTGTTTTATGCTTCTAGTAGATCCATTCCATGCCTTGTTTTGTTATGTTAAGTTCCTGTAGCATGTTGATTTCGTGCTTCCAACATTGCTACCTGATACTGTTTCAGCCATGTCCAGTAATTTCACTGTCTGTGAACCTGATATCTTTTGCACTTTTTCCATGCTTGTTTCAACCTGCTCTGGTGTGATCTAGCCGTAGCTCAGTGTTCATCATTTGTCAAGCTTCTCCTGTAGATTACTGCCATATACTTTATTGCTATGTTGGAGTGCTTTAGCATTGTTTCTTGTTGCAATATAAGTGCTATCATGTTGTTAATCGCGGATTCGTGTCATTCTTGTTTTGCTTGCCATTTGCAAACCGTGCATCCGTTTCCGGTGATCTTTATATCGATTTCGACCGAAATCATCTCATCTTTCCAGTGGCATACTTGGTTCGCCAAGTTACTGCCTTGTTCATCATTTTCTTCCGGAGCACGCATATGCATCGCATATCATTCATGTTTTGCATCATGTTGCTTGAGCTTTTCCCGTGATTGATTGTGGTTCCGTTTGCTCGTGTTCTTGTTGTGGGTATAGCCGGGAGACGATTTCGTGAACGAGGAACCTGTTGAGTATGCTTACGAGGATCAAGCTTTCGACAACTCTGAGAACCTTGTAGGCAAGATGACCATACCCTCGAAATCACTTCTATCTTTGCTTTGCTAGTTGCTCGTTCTATTGCCATGCTGCGCTACTTACCACTTGTTATACCATGCCTCCCATATTTTCCATGTCAAGACTCTAACCATCCTTTCCTAGCAAACCGTTTTTTGGCTTAGTTACCGCTTTTGCTCAGCCCTTCTTATAGCGTTGCTAGTTGCAGGTGAAGTTGAAGTTGGTTCCATGTTGAAACATGGATATTTTTGGAATATCACAATATCTCTTATTATATTAATGCATCTATATACTTGGTAAAGGGTGGAAGGCTCGGCCTTATGCCTGGTGTTTTGTTCCACTCTTGCCGCCCTAGTTTCCGTCATACCGGTATTATGTTCCTTGAGTTTGCGTTCCTTACGCGGTTGGGTGATTTATGGGACCCCCTTGATAGTTCGCCTTGAATAAAACTCCTCCAGCAAGGCCCAACCTTGGTTTTACCATTTGCCACCTAAGCCTTTTTCCCTTGGGTTTTCGCGAGCCCGAGGGTCATCTTTATTTTAACCCCCCCGGGCCAGTGCTCCTTCGAGTGTTGGTCCGAACTGAGTAGACTGCGGGGCCCCCTCGTGGAAACTCGAGGTCTGGTTTTACTCGTAGGATGTCTCATCCGGTGTTGCCCTGAGAACGAGATATGTGCAGCTCCTATCGGGATTTGTCGGCACATCGGGCGGCTTTGCTGGTCTTGTTTTACCATTGTCGAAATGTCTTGTAAACTGATATTCCGAGACTGATTGGGTCTTCCTGGGAGAAGGTTTATCCTTCGTTGACTGTGAGAGCTTATGATGGGCTAAGTTAGGACACCCCTGCAGGGTATTATCTTTTGAAAGCCGTGCCCGCGGTTATGAGGCAGATGGGAATTTGTTAATGTCCGTTTGTAGAGAACTTGTCACTTGACTTAATTAAAATACATCAACCGTGTGTGTAGCCGTGAGGGTCTCTTCTCGGCGGAGTCCGGGAAGTGAACACGGTTTGTGTTATGCATGAACGTAAGTAGTTTCAGGATCACTTCTTGATCATTTCTAGCTTCGCGACCGGTGCGTTGCTACTCTTCTCGCTCTCTTTTGCGTATGTTAGCCACCATATATGCTTCGTGCTTGCTGCAGCTCCACCTTATTCCACCATCCTTTCCTATAAGCTTAAATAATTTTGATCTCGCGGGCGTGAGATTGCTGAGTCCTCGTGACTCACAGATTCTACCAAAACAGTTGCAGGTGTCGACGATGCCAGTGCAGATGATGCAACCGAGCTCAAGTGGGAGTTCGATGAGGAACGTGGTCGTTACTATGTGTCTTTTCCTGATGATCAGTAGTGGAGCCCAGTTGGGACGATCGGGGATCTAGCATTTGGGGTTATCTTATTTTCATTTGGATTTGACCGTAGTCGGTCTATATGTGTGGATTTTGGATGATGTATGAATTATATTTATGTATTGTGTGAAGTGGCGATTGTAAGCCAACTCTCGTTATCCCATTCTTGTTCATTACATGGGATTGTGTGAAGATGACCCTTCTTGCGACAAAACCACAATGCGGTTATGCCTCTAAGTCGTGCCTCGACACGTGGGAGATATAGACGCATCGTGGGCGTTACAAGTTGGTAATCAGAGCCATCCCCGACTTAGGAGCCCCTGCTTGATCGAATCGCTGGCGTTGTTGAGTCTAGAACAAAAATGTTTTGAGTCTTAGGATTATATATATCGGAGAGTAGGATTCTTTTTACTCCTCAGTCCCTTCGTCGCTCTGGTGAGGCCTCCTGACGTAGAAGTTTTGACTCTTCTCTCCTCAAATTTCACTAAATTTTTTTTAGGATCACGCGGGTATCTTAGAATCGTTCCGATGGTTTTGTGACGAGAACATTGTTCTTGGTGCCTCCTGACATTTAGGGGTTGTGGCAGTGTCCCGGGGAGTTGAGCTCCAAGGTGTTGTCGTCACAATTTTATCGTTGCAGTTCTGGTATACCTGAGTTTCGCCGACATCAAAATCTCTTTTATGCAGTTGTTGCTGAGATCACCTCGACGCCACCCAGTACTGGGGCGGGAGTTCGGGAGTATTGCCATAATTCGTATAACGGATGCTTTTTGAAGGTTGAGGTACACGATTTCCGAAGTCTTCTTGGTTATGTGTTGACGGATGGATACAGCTGGATCTAGGGATTGCTAGTTTGGGTGATATATTTTGTGTCCCCTGTATCCCCAACACCAGATTGCATAACCGGAAAGTTTCGGGAGTTTATAAGTGGGAATTCAAGTAGCTCCTAGGATATCTTTCCGACAGACTCATGATATGAGATTGGGGTTCGACGTCTAGTGGTCCGCCTTTCCACGGTTGGTTTTACAGTGGTCTCGTAGTGTCTTAAAGAGTCATTGGCTATGCCGACTCGGGGACGCTTCGTATGTCTTGTGCACTGCCTTGTACATGATGGTGCTGTACGATCGAGCCCGTGTGGGCCCCACCACGAAAACTTCGGATGAAATCTCTATCATATGTTTGTTCCGGCTTATTCTGCAAGCCAATACTTTGTTTTGTTTTGAATTGTGGTATTCGAGTTGCTTCGAAGTCAAATGCTGATTCCATACCTTTTTCTAAGTGGCTTCTCAACTTAATGGAAGTGTGATGATTTACTATGGAATTCATTCGTTCATCCTCGTTTGAATGTTTATTGTGAAGACTATATGTTGCAATTTCTATTCGTTGATTCAACTTGACTATTTGTCTATCAAGATGCTAATGGATGTCACCCTCTTCAGGATGGCTCCGCCAACGCGTCAGAATCCGGAACGCAATGAAGGGAGTCAGGCGAACCCTCCGCCACCACCTCCGCCTCCGGAGGCATGGCAAGCTGTCATGGCAGCCACCAACGCCAATGCTCAGATGATTCTGCAACTCTTGCAAGAACGCACCCAAGGGCAAGGCAATCAAGGAAATCAAGGTCAAGGCAACAATCAGCCTCACTTCGCTACCCTCAACCAGTTTCTCGCAAATCAGCCCAAGTCTTTCAGCTACTGTGCCGAGGCCACAGATGCCGATGATTGGCTCGTGGACATCAACAAGCATTTTGAATGTAGCAATGTCAGGCCTGAGGACTATGTCAAGTTTGCTTCTTTTCAGCTCAAGGACCAAGCTGCTGATTGGTATCAACAATACAAAGATTCCAGAGGAGGTCGTGTGATCACTTGGACTGACTCCTGTCGGGACTTCAAAGCTCACCACATTCCACAAAGTGTTGTTGAGAGCAAGCGTGAGGAGTTCCGCAATCTCAAGCAAGGCAACATGTCTGTGTATCAATTCAACATCCAGTTTCAGAAACTTGCTCGCTTCGCTAAACAAGACGTTCCTGATGAAAAGAGCATGATCTATCACTTCAGAGGTGGCCTTAGAGAGGATCTGTACTTAGCTCTCGTTCTTGTTGAGCCTGCTCAGTTTGATCAATTCTATAACATGGCACTGAAACAAGAGGCTGCTCAGCTCAAGTCTGAGGCTTCTAAGAAGAGAGTCAGGGACGCAGTTCAGTCTTCTTCTTCCTCACTAGTGGCTGCTAAGCAACAGAAGTTCTGGTTGCCTCCTCCTCCTCCGTTTCGCCAGCCTTACCAGCAGATGAACAAAAGTGGCCATGAATCTTCCCACTCATCCAACTTTGGCTATCAGAACAAGTCTCAGAATCAAGCTCCAAAGTCGAGTGCTCCTTATCATCGTCCACTCTCAGAGGTGACTTGCAACAAGTGTCTGCAGAAAGGACACTATGCTAACAAGTGCTTCAACCAAAGGCGTCTTCCGCCTCCTCCTCCTATGAGATCTTCCAGCAATGCAGTGGTCAAGCATAATCCCAAGTCTGCAAAGGTCAACATGATGAATGCAGCTCAAGCAGAAGAATCTACTGATGTGATAATGGGTAATCTCTCAGTTAATGATATTCCTGCAAAAGTTTTATTTGATACTGGTGCATCGCATTCTTTCTTGTCATACCCATTTGCATCGAAGCACAATGTTGACACAGAGATTTTACCCAAAGTTATGCAAGTTGTTTCTCCGGGAAAACTTTTGACTTCTAGTTTGGTTGCTCCCGATGTTTGGAAACTATAAATTTCTGTCTAAACCAATTGTTCTTGGTGACTCGGATATTGATCTTATTCTCGGGATGGACTGGCTTTCTAAGCACAAGGCTCAACTTGATTGTGCTGCCAGGGAAATTCAATTGACACACTCTTCTGAGGATGTTATCATTTATGCCGCTCGTGATGAAACCATTCGGTTATTTTCTCTCAATGAGAAGGGCGAATTGAATGCCATCTCTCAAATTCCAGTCGTTTGTGAGTATCAAGATGTCTTTCCTGAAGAGCTTCCGGGTATGCCTCCTCACTGGCCAGTTGAGTTCGTTATCGATCTAGAGCCTGGCACGGAACCCGTTTGCAAGCGTCCATACAAGCTTGGACCCAAGGAGCTGAAGGAATTGAAGAAACAACTCAATGAACAAGAGCGTCTGGGTTTGATCAGACCGAGTTCATCTCCATGGGGTTGTGGTGTTCTTTTTGTCCAGAAGAAGGATGGCACGGAACGATTTTGTGTCGACTACCGTCCATTGAACAAGAAGACAATCAAGAACAAGTATCCACTTCCCAACATTAATGAGCTATTCGAGCAACTCAAAGGTGCTAAAGTATTCTCCAAGCTTGACCTTTGTATGGGTTATCATCAGATTCGCATTCGTGAAGAAGATATTCCCAAGACAGCATTCAGAACAAGCTTTGGTTCTTATGAATATACTGTCATGTCTTTCGGCCTTGTCAATGCTCCTCCAACATTCTCTCGGATGATGAATTTCATTTTCAACCCCTATACCAATGAATTTGTCCTGGTGTATCTCGATGATATATTGGTCTTCTCCAAGAATAAGAAGGATCATGCCAAACATTTGCGATTGGTGCTCGACAAGCTCAGAGAGTATCAATTTTATGCGAAATTTTCAAAATGTGAGTTTTGGCTTGATGAAGTTCTTTACCTTGGTCACATCATCTCTGCCAAGGGCATCGCTGTTAATCCCAAGAAGGTGTCTGCAATTGTGAATTGGGAACCTCCTCAGAATGTCAAGCAGCTCTGCAGTTTTCTTGGTCTTGCAAGCTATTGCCGAAGATTCGTTGAGAATTTCTCTAAGATTGCAAAGCCTCTTTCCAACCTCCTCCAGAAGCATGTGAAGTATGTCTGGTCTCCTGAGTGTGACGTTGCTTTCAACACTCTCAAAGAGAAATTCGTCACAGCTCCTGTCTTAACTCCTCCTGACGAATCCAAACCATTTGAAGTTTTCTGTGATGCTTCTCTTCAAGGCCTCGGTGCTGTATTAATGCAAGAGAAGAAAGTTGTGGCCTATACCTCTCGTCAGTTGAAGCCCAACGAAAAGAACTACCCCACTCACGATCTTGAGTTGGCGGCAGTTGTCCATGCATTAATAACATGGAGACATCTCTTGTTTGGAAGACAAGTGGACATATTCACCGATCACAAGAGTCTCAAGTACATCTTCACTCAGCCCAACCTCAACCTCAGGCAAACTCGATGGGTTGAGATGATTCAAGAGTACAATCCGAGTATTGAATATACTCCAGGCAAAGCCAATGTCATTGCAGATGCTTTGAGCAGGAAGGCTTATTGCAACAACTTAATTCTCAAGCCTTTGCAACCGGATCTTTGTGAAGCTTTCCGCAAGCTCAATCTCCAAGTTGTTCCTCAAGGCTTTCTTGCCAACCTCATAGTCTCTCCTACTTTGTAAGATCAAATTCGTGAGGCACAACTCCTGGATACCATGGTGAAGAAGGTGAAACGTGGTATCGACAAGGGTCTTTCCAAATACAAGTGCTATCGCATTGATGACAGAGACACTTTATTCTTCGAGGACCGGATTGTGGTTCCTAAAGGTGATCTAAGGAAAGTCATTATGAACGAGGCGCACAATTCTCTTCTTTCCATTCATCCTGGAAGTACAAAGATGTACCATGACCTCAGACAGTCGTATTGGTGGACTCGAATGAAGCGAGAAATCGCTCAATTCGTGAATGAATGTGATGTCTGTCGAAGAGTTAAAGCAGAACACCAACGACCAGCTGGTCTCCTCCAACCTCTTGCTATCCCAGAATGGAAGTTTGATCATATCGAAATGGACTTCGTGACTGGTTTTCCAAAGTCCAAGCGCGGAAATGATGCTATCTTCGTTGTCATTGACAAGCTTACTAAAGTGGCTCATTTCCTTCCAATCAAAGAATCCATCACAGCAGCTCAGTTGGCAGAGCTATACACCTCCAGGATTGTCTCCTTACACGGCATTCCACAATTGATTTCTTCAGATCATGGAAGCATCTTCACTTCTAAGTTCTGGGACTCCTTCTAGAAGGCCATGGGCACTAACATTCGCTTCAGCATAGCTTTCCACCCTCAAACTAGTGGCCAAGTCGAGCGAGTCAATCAAATTCTTGAAGATATGCTCAGGGCTTGTGTCATTTCCTTTGGCATGAAATGGGAAGATTGTCTTCCATATGCCGAATTCTCCTACAACAACATCTTCCAAGTGAGTTCGGGCAAGGCCCCATTCGAGATTCTCTATGGCAGAAAGTGTCGTACTCCTCTCAATTGGTCAGAGACTGGTGAACGCCAACTTCTTGGCAATGACTTAATCACAGAGGCTGAAGAAATGTGTAAAGTCATCCGTGAAAATCTCAAAGCCGCGCAATCGCGCCAGAAGCGTTACTATGATAGTAAGCACCGTGATGTGGCTTTCGAGATCGGAGACCATGTCTACCTCCACGCCTCTCCAATGAAAGGCACTCGTCGTTTCGGTATCAAAGGGAAGCTTGCCCCTAGATACGTGGGTCCATTCAAGATCATTGGCAAAAGAGGCGACCTCGCCTATCAACTTGAGCTTCCTTCCAACTTCGTGAATGTGCACGATGTGTTCCACGTGTCACAGCTCCGCAAGTGCTTCAAGACTCCTGAGCGCACCATCAACTTCGAACAGATTGACCTCCAAGAAGATCTGTCTTATCATGAGCATCCCGTTGCTATTCTTGAAGAAACGGAGCGCAAGACTCGCAACAAGTCAATCAAATTCCTGAAAGTGAAGTGGTCGCACCATTCCGACCGAGAAGCCACCTGGGAACGCGAGGACCACCTCCGTTCCGAATATCCGGAGTTCTTTCAGTCCTAGATCTCGGGACGAGATCCTCTCGTAGTGGTGGAGTGTTGTAACACCCCGGATGTAACTTGCCATATTTGTAACTCCGACTCTTGCCATTTTCGGCTATGTGCTATGATATTCCCTTCGTGGCCGGGTTTTGTTTTTCATTTTGCATTTTTTTCTTCATGTCATGCATCTCATATCATGTCATCATGTGCATTGCATTTGCATACGTGTTCGTCTTTTGCATCCGAGCATTTTCCCCGTTGTCCGTTTTGCAATCCGACACTCCTACCTCCTCCGGCGCACCCCTCTTGTTTTCTTTTCGTGAGCAGGTGTTGAACGTTCTCGGAATGGACCGAGGCTTGCCAAGTGGCCTTGGTATACCACCGGTAGACCACCTGTCAAGTTTCGTGCCATTTGGAGTTCGTTTGATGATCCAACGGTTAACCGGGCAACCGCAAAGTCCTTTTGTGTGTTGCAGCAAAACCCCCTTTAAACAGCCCAAAACCCCTCTAAGTCTCTTCCATGCTCTAGGTCGTTCGATCACGATCGTGTGGGCGAAAACCGCACTCCGTTTGGAGTCTCCTAGCTCCCTCTACCTATAAAAACACCTTCCCCTCCGAAATCCGGGTCAAACCCTAGTCCCCTTCCCCTCTCTGCGGGCGGACGTGTCCGCCGCCGCCGGACGAACCAGCCGCCGCCGCCCCGCGCCAATCAGGCGCTGCCACGTGGCAAGCCGCCCCCCGCGCCGCCGCTGAGGCCCGCGAGCCAGTGGCCGGCCCTCCCGAGCCCGCGTCGCCTCCACCCCGCCGCCCGTCGCCCACTCCCGCAGGAGCCCAGCTCCGCCCTCCGCCGCCTTCGCCGCCATCTTCGCCGCGCCGGCGAGCTCGCCCGGCCGCCGTCCGAGCCCGCGCCCCGCGCGCCCGGAGATCCCCCTCTCCGGCGAGGTCGACCCCGAGCTCCTCCTCCCTCTGGCCGGCCGCGTCTCCCTCCTCTCCTCCGGCCTCCTCCGCTCCGGCCAGCAGCAACCCCAGCACCGGCGAGCCGAGCTCGGCCTCGATCCGATCTGGATCCAGACGCAGGGTTGACTTCCTTCTCTCCCCCGATTTCTCTAAGTCCCAGATTCTTACATGATATTCTCCTGTTCATTGCATCATAACTCTTTGCATATAGCTCCGTTTCGTGCGTGTAATATATCGAAATGTTCGTCTCGTGATGCTCGTCGTTTTGTTACATTAAGCCATGTTCATTTGAGTCCATATTGATGCCCAAATCTCTGGTGCAAGAGTGCTAGTTGCTGTTATCTGCTGTTACTTATCAGTACTTAGGGTTTTGTTATTTTTGTTGCATTTAATCTGTGCATCTTATGGGCATGAGCTCTACATGTGTTTTGATGTATGCCATGCCATATTTACAGAGGTGTATGCCATGTATTTTTTGTGATCTCTGTGGTGAGTAGCACAAGCATGCAAACTAGGCTTCGTAATGTTTCTGTTTTCAGGGACTTTGTAATTTTACTAAGTCTGTGACTGCTGTTATTTTGTTCAGTAAGGATGTTTTGTAGATATTATTGTAGTTGATCCATTAATGCCCTTGTTTGCAATTATGGAGTGCCAGAGCATGACACAATCTTGCTCTACTTTTGCTATAAAATATTTCTGGCAGATTGTTTACGTGTTATTCAATTTTCTCAAGCTTGTTGTAGTTGATCCTTTCATGCTATATAATTGCTCTTGCCATGGATAGCTTCATAAACATGCCATCTTGTTGTAGGTATGATTGTTTTGTCATGCATTGCTTTGTGGTGAGTGCATCAAGCTCACCAAGATGCCTCCATATTATTGTTTCTGTCATTCTCTGTTTTCTGCCAAGTCTGAAACCTGTTAACGAAACTTGCTATGTTTACATTGTTGCGATCATATTTTCTGGCCCTTTTTGGCTTTTGGTCAGTAAGGGACTTTTGTTCCATGCTTTTATTAGATCCATTCCGTGCCTTGTTTTGCTATGTTAATTTCTTGTAGCATGTTGATTTCGTGCTCTGAACATTGCTACCTGATGCTGTTTCAGCCATGTCCAGTAATTTCACTAAGTCTGTGAACCTGATATCTTTTGCACTTTTTCCATGCTTGTTTGAACCTGCTGTGGTGTGATCTAGCCATAGCTCAGTGTTCATCATTTGTCAAGCTTCTCCTGTAGATTACTGCCATATACTTTATTGCTATGTTGGAGTGCTTTAGCATTGTTTCTTGTTGCAATATAAGTGCTATCATGCTGTTAATCGCGGATTCGTGTCATTCTTGTTTTGCTTGCCATTTGCAAACCGTGCATCCGTTTCCGGTGATCTTTATATCGATTTCGACCGAAATCATCTCATCTTTCCAGTGGCATGCTTGGTTCACCAAGTTACTGGCTTGTTCATCATTTTCTTCCGGAGCACGCATATGCATCGCATATCATATCGTGCATGTCATTCATGTTTTGCATCATGTTGCTTGAGCTTTTCCCGTGATTGATTGTGGTTACGTTTGCTTGTGTTATTGTTGTGGGTAGATCCGGGAGACGAGTTCGTGAACAAGGAACCTGTTGAGTACGCTTACGAGGATCAAGCTTTCGACAACTCTGAGAACCTTGCAGGCAAGATGACCATACCCTCGAAATCACTTCTATCTTTGCTTTGCTAGTTGCTCGTTCTATTGCCATGCTGCGCTACCTACCACTTGTTATACCATGCCTCCCATATTTGCCATGTCAAGCCTCTAACCATCCTTTCCTACCAAACTGTTGTTTGGCTTAGTTACCGCTTTTGCTCAGCCCTTCTTATAGCGTTGCTAGTTGCAGGTGAAGTTGAAGTTGGTTCCATGTTGGAACATGGATAATTTTGGAATATCACAATATCTCTTATTATATTAATGCATCTATATACTTGGTAAAGGGTGGAAGGCTCGGCCTTATGCCTGGTGTTTTGTTCCACTCTTGCCGCCCTAGTTTCCGTCATACCGGTATTATGTTCCTTGAGTTTGCGTTCCTTACGCGGTTGGGTGATTTATGGGACCCCCTTGACAGTTCGCCTTGAATAAAACTCCTCCAGCAAGGCCCAACCTTGGTTTTACCATTTGCCACCTAAGCCTTTTTTCCTTGGGTTTTCGCAAGCCGAGGGTCATCTTTATTTTAACCCCCCCGGGCCAGTGCTCCTTCGAGTGTTGGTCCGAACTGAGTAGACTGCGGGGCCCCCTCGTGGAAACTCGAGGTCTGATTTTACTCGTAGGATGTCTCATCCGGTGTTGCTCTGAGAACGAGATATGTGCAGCTCCTATCGGGATTTGTCGGCACATCGGGCGGCTTTGCTGGTCTTGTTTTACCATTGTCGAAATGTCTTGTAAACCGGGATTCCGAGACTAATCGGGTCTTCTTGGGAGAAGGTTTATCCTTCGTTGACCGTGAGAGCTTATGATGGGCTAAGTTGGGACACCCCTGCAGGGTATTATCTTTCGAAAGCCGTGCCCGCGGTTATGATGCAGATGGGACTTTGTTAATGTCCGTTTGTAGAGAACTTGTCACTTGACTTAATTAAAATACATCAACCGTGTGTGTAGCCGTGAGGGTCTCTTCTCGGCGGAGTCCGGGAAGTGAACACGGTTTGTGTTATGCATGAACGTAAGTTGTTTCAGGATAACTTCTTGATCATTTCTAGCTTCGCGACCGGTGCGTTGCTACTCTTCTCGCTCTCTTTTGCGTATGTTAGCCACCATATATGCTTAGTGCTTGCTGCAGCTCCACCTCATTGCACCATCCTTTCCTATAAGCTTAAATAGTTTTGATCTCGCGGGTGTGAGATTGTTGAGTCCTCGTGACTCACAGATTCTACCAAAACAGTTGCAGGTGTCGACGATGCCAGTGCAGATGACGCAACCGAGCTCAAGTGGGAGTTCGATGAGGAACGTGGTCGTTACTATGTGTCTTTTCCTGATGATCAGTAGTGGAGCCCAGTTGGGACGATCGGGGATCTAGCATTTGGGGTTATCTTATTTTCATTTGGATTTGACCGTAGTCGGTCTATATGTGTGGATTTTGGATGATGTATGAATTATATTTATGTATTGTGTGAAGTGGCGATTGTAAGCCAACTCTCGTTATCCCATTCTTGTTCATTACATGGGATTGTGTGAAGATGACCCTTCTTGCGACAAAACCACAATGCGGTTATGCCTCTAAGTCGTGCCTCGACACGTGGGAGATATAGCCGCATCGTGGGCGTTACACCCGTTTCGACCGTAGCGCTCCAACACAAGTCTGTTTCCTCCGTTTTGCGGTACGCCACACCCCTCCCGATCAACAAGACCCTGTTTCGACCGTAGGAGGTCCGTTTCCTCTGTTTTGCGGTACGCTAGACCCCTCCCAATGAACAGGATCCCGTTTCGACCGTGGCCGGTCGAACACAAGGCCGTTTCCTCCATTCTGCGGTACGCCAGGCCTCGTTTCCATCGGCTGTTCCGTCCAAGCCGGTTGGCTCCCAATGAATAGCACGCGTTCCGTTGCCTCCCGATGAACACGACGCATTCCGTTGCCTTCCCATGAATACAACGACGGTGCAACTTCTCTATTCCGACCCAGCCATGTACACAAACCCTGGCCGTAAGTATGCGCGAGTAGGCGTTCGAGACCCCGCCCGTATGTACGTATGTGGCCGTATTTTCTTTCTTGCACCCTGGCCGCTGTACGTACGTGTACATGCTACGTGTGCACCTCTACTACGACACGTGCGCGCCTCTACTACGACACGTGCGCGCCTCTACATCGACCAGTATGTACGTACACGTTCGTGACCAGAATGACAACGCTACGTACGCTTCGACCAGGTGGGTCCCGACTGTCAGGCACTTCCTTGCGTGCGAAGATGTAGCTAGTGGGTCCCAGCAGTCAGGGGGGAAACGATTTTTTCACGAAATATGGTGGCCCGTCCGGTGGGTCCCTGCTGTCAGGTGGAGAAATCATTATTTTGCACGTTATAAGAAGGCATTTTCTTGTGTGCGACCATGGAACCAGCTGTCAGCCTCTCCACGTACAGTCCATGTCCTATGGATGTCGTTCGTTGACCACGTTGACCATGGCGCGCCGAGAGCACCAGGGCGGTGGACGACGACAAGGCCTTGGAAGGGAACGACACGGAGCCAGGGAAGACTCGGCAGTGGTTGCCCACAAGGTGGGGAGTACGAGGGTTTACTGGTCCGGCTGCCGTCGCCAGAAAATAACAGGAGGTGTGGGTGAGTAGAGGAATGGCCTGGCTAGCAATGGTGTAGGGTGGGGCGGTGCGGCCTGTGTGGCAGCATAGCCGGCCACGGGAGGCGGGAGCAGGCACTCCCACCGGCGCTGGTTTGGGCGGCTGGAGCAGGAAGACCAGAGGTTGAAGAAGCACTACGGCCGTTGGATGGACATTGTACGGTCTCTGCAGCTAGAATCGTTTATATTGACTAAGTTGGCAAATGTTGGGGAACGTAGCAATAATTCAAAATTTTCCTACGTGTCACCAAGATCAATCTAGGAGATGCTAGCAACGAGAGAGAGGGAGTGCATCTTCATACCCTTGAAGATCGCTAAGCGGAAGCGTTACAAGAACACGGTTGATGGAGTCGTACTCGCGGCGATTCAAATCGCGGAAGATCCGATCTAGCGCCGAACGGACGGCGCCTCCACGTTCAACACACGTACATCCCGGGGACGTCTCCTCCTTCTTGATCCAGCAAGGGGAGAGGAGAAGTTGAGGGAGAACTCCAGCAGCACGACGGCGTGGTGGCAATGGAGCTCGTGGTTCTCCGGCAGAGCTTCGCTAAGCACTACGGAGGAGGAGGAGGTGTATGAGGAGGGAGGGTTGCGCCAGGGAAGAGGTGCGGCTGCCCTCCCACCCCTCCACTATATATAGGGGCAAGGGGAAAGGGGGAGGCGCCCTAGGGTTTCCCCTAGGGGGCGGCGGCCAAGCAGATTGGATCTCCCTAGGGAAAATCCTAGGGAGACTTGCCCCCCAAGCCAAGCAGGTGGAGGCTTGCCTCCCAAGCCAGGTGGAGGCGCCCCACCTCCCCAAGTAACGTGGGAAAGGGTGTGGAGGGCGCACCACCCCTTAGTGGGCTGATTTGCCCCTTCCCCTTTGGCCCATGAGGCCCTCCAACACTTGCCGGGGCTCCCGAAACACCTTTCAGTCATGCTAGCCATAGCCTGGTACCCCCGGAACACTTCCGGACTCCAATAGCCTTCGTCCAATATATCGATCTTCACCGCCGGACCATTCCGGAACTCCTCGTGATGTCCGGAATCTCATCCGGGACTCCGAACAACCTTCAGTAACCACATACTATTTCCCATAACAACTCTAGCGTCACCGAACGTTAAGTGTGTAGACCCTACGGGTTCGGGAACCATGCAGACATGACCGAGACACCTCTCCGACCAATAACCAATAGCGGGATCTGGATACCCATATTGGCTCCCACATGTTCCACAATGATCTCATCGAATGAACCACGATGTCGGGGATTCAATCAATCCCGTATACAATTCCCTTTGTCAATCGGTATGTTACTTGCCCGAGATTCGATCGTCGGTATCCCAATACCTCGTTCAATCTCGTTACCGGCAAGTCACTTTACTCGTTCCGTAATGCATGATCCCGTGACTAACTACTTAGTCACATTGAGCTCATTATGATGATGCATTACCGAGTGGGCCCAGAGATACCTCTCCGTCATACGGAGTGACAAATCCCAGTCTCGATTCGTACCAACCCAACAGACACTTTCGGAGATACCTGTAGTGTACCTTTATAGCCACCCAGTTACGTTGTGACGTTTGGTACACCCAAAGCATTCCTACGGTATCCGGGAGTTGCACAATCTCATGGTCTAAGGAAATGATACTTGACATTAGAAAAGCTCTTAGCAAACGAACTACACGATCTTGTGCTATGCTTAGGATTGGGTCTTGTCCATCACATCATTCTCCTAATGATGTGATCCCGTTAACAATGACATCCAATGTCCATGGTCAGGAAACCATAACCATCTATTGATCAACGAGCTAGTCAACTAGAGGCTTACTAGGGACATGTTGTGGTCTATGTATTCACACATGTATTACGGTTTCCAGTTAATACAATTATAGCATGAACATTAGACAATTATCATGAACAAGGAAATACAATAATAACCATTTTATTATTGCCTCTAGGGCATATTTCCAACAGTCTCCCACTTGCACTAGAGTCAATAATCTAGTTCACATCACTATGTGATTGTAATGAATCCAATACCCATGGGGTTTGTTCATATCTCGCTTGTGAGAGAGGTTACTAGTCAACGGGTCTGGACCTTTCAGATCCGTGTGTGCTTTACAAATCTCTATGTCATCTTGTAGATGCAGCTACCACGCGCTACTTGGAGCTATTCCAAATAACTGCTCTACTATATGAATCCGGTTTACTACTCAGAGTCATCCGGATTAGTGTCAAAGTTTGCATCGACGTAACCCCTTACGACGAACTCTTTTACCACCTCCATAATCGAGAAAATTCCTTAGTCCACTAGATACTAAGGATAAGTTCGATCGCTGTCATGTGATCCATTCCTGGATCACTCTTGTACCCCTTGACTAACTCATGGCAAGGCACACTTCAGGAGCGGTACAGAGCATAGCATACTGTAGAGCCTACGTCTAAAGCATAGGGGACGACCTTCGTCCTTTCTCTCTCTTCTGCCGTGGTCAGGTCTTGAGTCTTACTCAATACTCACACCTTGTAACCAGCCAAGAACTCCTTCTTTGCTGATCTATTTTGAACTCCTTCAAAATCTTGTCACGGTATGTATTCATTTGAAAGTACTATTAAGCGTTTTGATCTATCCTTATAGATCTTGATGCTCAATGTTCAAGTAGCTTAATCCAGGTTTTCCATTGAAAAACACTTTTCAAATAACCCTGGATGCTTTCCATAAATTCTACATCATTTCTGATCAACAATATGTTAACAACATATACTCATCAAAAATTCTATAGTGCTCCCACTCACTTCTTTGGAAATACAAGTTTCTCTTAAACTTTGTATAAACCCAAAATCTTTGATCATCTCATCAAAGCGTACATTCCAACTCCGAGATGCTTACTCCAGTCCTTAGAAGGATTGCTGGAGCTTTGCATACTTGTTAGCATCTTTCAGGATTGACAAAATCTTCTGGTTGTATCACATACAACCTTTCCTCAAGAAAATCGTCGAGGAAACAATGTTTTGACATCCTATCTGCAAGATTTCATAAATAATGCAGTAACTGCTAATATAATTCCAACAGACTCTTAGCATCGCTACGAGTGAGGAAATCTCATCGTACTCAACTCCTTGAAGTTGTCGGAAAACATCTTAACGACAAGTCGAGCTTTCTTAATGGTGATACTTACCATCATTATATGTCTTCCCTTTTAAAATCCATATGTACCCAACAGCCTTACGACCATCAAGTAGTTCTTTCAAAGTCTATACTTTGTTTTCATACACGGATCCTCTCGGATTTTATGGCCTCGAGCCATTCGTCGGAATCCGGGCCCACCATCGCTTCTCCATAGCTCATAGGTTCATCGTTGTCCAACAACATGACTTCCAAGACAGGATTACGTACCACTCTGAAGTAGTACGCATCCTTGTCGTCCTATGAGGTTTGGTAGTGACTTGATCCGAAGTTTCATGATCACTATCATAAGCTTCCACTTCAATTGGCATAGGTGTCACAGGAACAAATTCTTGTGCCCTGCTACACACTAGTTGAAGTGACGGTTCAATAACCTCATCAAGTCTCCACCATCCTCCCACTCAATTCTTTCGAGAGAAACTTTTCCTTGAGAAAGGACCTGTTTCTAGAAACAATCACCTTGCTTCCGGATCTGAAATAGGAGGTATACCCAACTGTTTTGGGTATTCTATGAAGATGCATTTATCCGCTTTGGGTTGAGCTTATCAGCCTGGAACATTTTCACATAAGCGTCGCAGCCCCAAACTTTTATGAAACGACAGCTTAGGTTTCTCTAAACCATAGTTCATACGGTGTCGTCTCAACGGAATTGCATGGTGCCCTATTTAAAGTGAATGCGGTTGTCTCTAATGCCTAACCCATAAACGATAGTGGTAATTCGATAAGAGACATCATGGTATGCACCATACCCAACAGGGTGCAGTTATGATGTTCGGACACACCATCACACTATGGTGTTCCAGGCGGTATTAGTTGTGAAACAATTTCCACAATGTCTTAATTGTGTGCCAAACTCGTAACTCAGAAATTCATCTCTATGATCATATCATAGACATTTTATACTCTTGTCACGACGATCTTCAACTTCACTCTGAAATTACTTGAACCTTTCAATAATTCAGACTTGTGTTTTATCAAGTAAATATTCTTAGCATCTACTCAAATCATCTGTGAAGTAAGAACATAACGATATCCACTGCGTCCCTCAGCACTCATTGGACTGCACACATCAAAATGTATTACTTCCAACAAGTTGCTTTCTTGTTCCATCTCACTGAAAACGAGGCCTTTCAGTCATCTTGCCCATGTGGTATGATTTGCATGTCTCAAGTGATTCAAAATCAAGTGAGTCCAAACGATCCATCTGTATGGAGTTTCTTCATGCATATCTACCAATAGACATGGTTCGCATGTCTCAATCTTTTCAAAAACGAGTGAGTCCAAAGATCCATCAACATGGAGCTTCTTCATGCGTTTTATACCAATATGACTCAAATGGCAGTGCCACAAGTATGTGGTACTATCATTACTATTTTATATCTTTTGGCACGAACATGTGTATCACTACGATCGAGATTCATTTTAGGTGCAAGACCATTGAAGGTATTATTCAAATAAACAGAGTAACCATTATTCTCCTTAAATGAATTACCGTATCGCGATAAACATAATCCAATCATGTCTATGCTCAACGCAAACACCAAATAACAATTATTTAGGTTTAACACCAATCTCGATGGTAGAGGGAGCGTGCGATGTTTGATCACATCAACCTTGGAAACACTTCCAACACATATCGTCATCTCCCCTTTAGTTAGTCTCCATCTATTCCGTAGCTTTTATTTTGAGTTACCAACACTTAGCAACCGAACCGGTATCTAATACCCTGGTGCTACTAGGAGTACTAGTAAAGTACACATTAATATAATGTATATCCAATATACTTCTGTCGACCTTGCCTGACTTCTCATCTACTAAGTATCTAGGGTAGTTCTGCTTCAGTGACCGTTCCCCTCATTACAGAAGCACTTAGTCTCGGGTTTGGGTTCTACCTTGGGTTTCTTCACTAGAGCAGCAACTGATTTACCGTTTCATGAAGTATCCCTTCTTGCCCTTGTTGAAACTAGTGGTTTTACTAACCATCAACAATTGATGCTCCTATTTGATTTCTACTTTCGCGGTGTCAAACATCGCGAATAGCTCAAGGATCATCATATCTATCCCTGATATGTTATAGTTCATCACGAAGCTCTAGTAGCTTGGCGGCAGTGACTTTGGAGAACCATCACTATCTCATCTAGAAGATTAACTCCCACTCGATTCAAGCGATTGTAGTATTCAGACAATCTGAGCACATGCTCATCGATTGAGCTTTTCTCCCTTAGGTTGCACACTTAAGAAACTTGTCGGAGGTCTCACACCTCTTGACGTGGGCACGAGCCTAAAATCCCAATTTCAGCTCTTGGAACATCTCATATGTTCCGTGACGTTTCAAAATGTCTTCGATGCCTTAATTCTAAACCTTTTAACATTACGTACTGAACTATCACGTAGTCATCAAAACGTGTATGTCAGATGTTCGCAACATCCACAAACCACGCTCGAGGTTCAGCACACCGAGCGGTGCATTAAGGACATAAGCCTTCTGTGCAGCAATGAGGACAATCCTCAGTTTACGGACCCAGTCCGCATAATTGCTACTATCAACTTTCAACTAAATTTTCTCTAGGAACATATCTTAAACAGTAGAACTAAAGCATAAGCTACGACATAATTTGCAAAGACCTTTTGACTATGTTCATGATAATTAAGTTCATCTAATCAAATTATTTAATGAACTCCCACTCAGATAGACATCCCTCTAGTCATCTAAGTGATACATGATCTGAGTCAACTAGGCCGTGTCCGATCATCACGTGAGACGGACTAGTCATCATCGGTGAACATCTCCATGTTGATCGTATCTACTATACGACTCATGTTCGACCTTTCGGTCTCTTGTGTTCCGAGGCCATGTCTGTACATGCTAGGCTCGTCAAGTCAACCTAAGTGTTTCGCATGTGTAAATCTGGCTTACACCCGTTGTATGCGAATGTTAGAATCTATCACACCCGATCATCATGTGGTGCTTCAAAACAACGAACCTTCACAACGGTGCACAGTTAGGGGGAACACGTCTCTTGAAATTTTAGTGAGGGATCATCTTATTTATGCTACCGTCGTTCTAAGAAAATAAGATGTAAACATGACAAACATCACATGCAAATCATAAAGTAACATGATATGGACAATATCATCTTGCACCTTTTGATCTCCATCTTCGAGGCGCGGCATGATCACCTTCGTCACCGGCATGACACCATGATCTCCATCATCGTGTCTTCATGAAGTTGTCTCGCCAACTATTACTTCTACTACTATGGCTAACGGTTAGCAATAAAGTAAAGTAATTACATGGCATTTTTCATTGACACGCAGGTCATACAATAAATTAAGACAACTCCTATGGCTCCTGCCGGTTGTCATACTCATCGACATGCAAGTCGTGATTCCTATTACAAGAACATGATCAATCTCATATATCACATATATATAATTCATCACATCCTTTTGGCCATATCACATCGCATAGCATACCCTGCAAAAACAAGTTAGACGTCCTCTAATTGTTGTTGCATGTTTTACGTGTCTGCTATGGTTTTCTAGCAAGAACGTTTCTTACCTACGCAAAGGCCACAACGGTGATATGCCAATTTCTATTTACCCTTCATAAGGACCCTCTTCATCGAATCCGATCCGACTAAAGTGGGAGAGACAGACACCCGCTAGCCACCTTATGCATCAAGTGCATGTCAGTCGGTGGAACCTGTGTCACGTAAGTGTACGTGTAAGGTCGGTCCGGGCCGCTTCATCCCACAATGCCGACGAATCAAGATAAGACTAGTAACGGCAAGAAAATTGAACAAATCATCGCCCACAACTACTTTGTGTTCTACTCGTGCATAGAATTTACACATAGACCTGGCTCATGACGCCACAGTTGGGGAACGTAGCAATAATTCAAAATTTTCCTACGTGTCACCAAGATCAATCTAGGAGATGCTAGCAACGAGAGAGAGGGAGTGCATCTTCATACCCTTGAAGATCGCTAAGCGGAAGCGTTACAAGAACGCGGTTGATGGAGTCGTACTCGCGGCGATTCAAATCGCAGAAGATCCGATCTAGCGCCGAACGGACGGCGCCTCCGCGTTCAACACACGTACAGCCCGGGGACGTCTCCTCCTTCTTGATCCAGCAAGGGGAGAGGAGAAGTTGAGGGAGAACTCCAGCAGCACGACGGCGTGGTGGCAATGGAGCTCGTGGTTCTCCGGCAGAGCTTCGCTAAGCACTACGGAGGAGGAGGAGGAGGAGGTGTATGAGGAGGGTGGGCTGCGCCAGGGAAGAGGTGTGGCTGCCCTCCCACCCCTCCACTATATATAGGGGCAAGGGGAGAGGGGGAGGCGCCCTAGGGTTTCCCCTAGGGGGCGGCGGCCAAGCAGATTGGATCTCCCTAGGGAAAATCCTAGGGAGACTTGCCCCCCAAGCCAAGCAGGTGGAGGCTTGCCTCCCAAGCCAGGTGGAGGCGCCCCACCTCCCCAGGTAACGTGGGAAAGGGTGTGGGGGGCGCACCACCCCTTAGTGGGCTGGTTTGCCCCTTCAAAAAATTAATATCTGGCCTGCGCTAGATGGGCCATAGCCCGCCCAGTTAATACCCTACTCTCCTCTGAATAACAACGAAAATATCTCTCAAGAAAAACTCTGCAGTGCTCACACCTCAAAAACACAAATACTGCTCGAGCTGCTTGGTCCCAGCTGTCGGCCACTCGGTGCAATTCTCTCGTTTATTGACTACATAGGTTGACAATGGTGTGGGACCGTGATGTCAGGAAACCAGGAGGAAGCAAAAATATTATAGTTGTATATAATAAGGAGGCACTTGCGTACGTGCGGCTATGGCCCTGGTGGGTCCCCACTGTCATCCTCTCCAAGTAAAGTCATCTCCTCATTCCTCATGTCCGTTGACCATGTTGACAACGCGAGACGGCGGGGCCATGGCGAGCGCAACAACTCGAAGGACGACGGAGAGGGCCTCGCGGGCCCTACGGATGGTCTGATACAGCGCCCGTTGCTCATTCGGGAAGCCAGGATCATAGGGCCACATGTCCGCGATGGCATTGTCGTTCGCTTGTTCATAGGTGCTCGTTGAGGAGATGGAGGTTGCAGCACAGGTCCTCCTACGTTGGTAGCTCTTCCGCCATTAGGGCGTCGAAGTGCGGCCGCACCTGCTCTATGGTGAACACGGCATGAACCGGCTTGGACAGTGGCACCGGCTCCTGGTCGGAAGCTACGTCCATCGTCTAATTGTCGACGCTCAGCTCGGCGAGCTCGCTGGCGAGCCAGCATGTCCGGCTGCTGGACCGAGCCACTGCCACGCACGAGTCTGACTGCCGTGGCCCACCCAGACCACCTCCCTCGTCCGCGCATGCTTTCCGCCTAAAACGGTCAGTGCCGCCCGCCCCGCTTCCCAGTGCAGGCGATTGCTCCACCTTAAAATGACACAAGTGCTGTCCGTCCATCCGTCTGCCGCCCACATTAATGATACGCGGTTGCCGAGGTGGCTAGTCCGGCGCCACACGTCCGTCCCTCCGCCGACCACCATTTCTATATAAACTGTTGCGCCGGCCTTAGCCGCAGTAATCCGCCTCCGTTCCCTTTCTCTTGTCAACACCACTACTGCCCACCATGGCTTCCTCGCGCTCCAGCACTCTTCGGGACGGGCGGACGATGAACCACAAGGAGATGGCCGCCATTGCTGCCGACTGGCTAGCCGGCAGGCAGCCGGAGGACGACGACGTCCCAATGGATAACATGGTAGTCGACGATCCGGCGCCAACCCCCTCCTCCGTGCCATCCTCGCCGGTGCATTGCACCATGACCATCGGTGAGGCCCGTGCCCAATACATGGACACAGTGAGGCAGAAGCGTCAGGAGCAGTTCCGGAAGGCGCATGCCGACGCCGCCTACAACCACCATCTCCTCCAGGAGCACCTACAGGCGGAGGAGCAGATCGCCACGGAGCGGGCGGAGCAGGAGGCGCTACTCGACTCATACCACTCCGCCCGCGAGGGCCGCCTCGAGCGCTGGCGGTACCATATGCGGGTGGTGGAGGCTGCGGCCGCCTACAAAGAGGGCGAGGCGCTGTTTGGCGAGACCGAGGACGAGGTAGAGGACAATGCCGGCTCTGACGAGTCCCCGCTCCGCTGGCGTCGACGAGGCCCTGCTCCGACGAGGCCCCGCGGCGCCAACAACAAGGCAGAGGACATCACCGGCTCCGCCGAGGCCCCGCCCTGCCGGCACCGAGGCGGAGGACCTTGCCGGCTTCGGCGAGGCCCTACTCCGCCGAGGCCCCGCCCCGCCAACAATGAGACATAGGACATCGCCGGCCCAACCGAGGCCCCACCTTGCCGGCAACGAGGGGGAGGATTTCCCCCGCTTCGCCGAGGCGCCGCCCCCCGGCAACGAGACAGAGGACATCGCCGGCTCCGTCGAGGCCCCGCCCCACTGCCAACGAGGCCGCCACACAGAAAACAAGGAAGAGTAGAACACGGTAGGTCGCCGCCGCTCGGGTCCAAGTAAGGCTACCACTGCTACCCTCCGGTTGAAGCCAAGATAGGCGGGTTGACCATTGACGGCCGATTAGCTTCTTGGTGGCGACGTGGAGTCGGATAGCTATGTTGGAGAAGGACGCAGCTTCATTTACTTAACTGCCGGTGCAGTTGGGTCACCGACACGTGGGCCCAACAGGCATCTGGGCCACATGTCAGTTATGCAACTGCACCTGCAGTTAAGTCACTGAAGCTCAGTCCGCTAGAGAATAAGCTTCTGTTCGGCTCAGCCGGACACATGTGGGTAGATTCGGTTAATTAATTATACCTCCAGTGCACCCCTTTTTAGTTGAAGAATGTATGAAATGTAATGAAATCCGGCATGTTTATATGAAATCCGACCGTGTATGAATGAATTTAGTTTGATTAGTTCGAATTCTTGTATCACTAGCATTGGATGAACATGCAAAACAATACGTACTAGGATTATTCCCAGGGTGATCACCTCGTTTACAGCAGTTTCACATGTACTCCATCCGGTCCTTTTTAGTCTGTATACAAGTTTTGTCTGCAGTCAAAGTATCTCTACTTTGACCAATCTTTTAGAAAAAAGTATGAACATTCACAATGTAAAATCAACTGACTTGAAAGAAATCTAATATGCGAAGTAAAAAGGAACAGAGGGAGTACAAAGAGTTTGAGCTGCTTTTTAGCGTTCCTGTACATTGCAATCAAACACACAGGCCTGGCAATTCATAGAGAACATTCAAAACAATCGATGATTATGCATCTCAGCGATTCACATGTCAGAGCCAATATTTACTTCACAACTAAACAATAAAGAAAAATCGATCGATGCTGCTGACAGCAAAGGGCGTCCCATTCGAAAATATCAAACGCATGTCTTCTTGCTAACATCAATGAGCAAAATTTGACAAGGTTGTCCCATTCCAAAATGTCAAATGCGTGTTGTTTTGCGTACATCAATGAGCAAACTTTGACAAGGTTTTCCCATTCCAAAATATCAAATGCCTACGATTGTGGAATGGGCAGGGTTTGCCATCAGTTCGGACATTGACATGGCACCTCGTGCTAAATAAACCAGCTGTTCTTTTTGTGCAGTTCCACCAAAATCAACCAAATTCGCGCGTAGCTTGTATGATTTCGCCTTTATATGTTGCAACGCCTTGAACATATCGGCACCTCCTTTCTTGTGGTGGAAATGAATGATTCGATGTATTCATGAACATTTTGTGCAGTTCCCATTGAAATCAAGCTGAGCACCCCTGTTTGCACAAATACAAAATAAGTGATTAGTATAAAGCAAACTGTACTATGAATTGACAGTTTAAACAGGCACCTACATGGTCCATGTAGAGCACACTTTAAAAAAATGGAACTCACCGGAAAGAATCCTAGAACAACATTGTACTTGCGCATCACAGCAAAAAAGATGGAGATCTGTCAGTCCTTCTGAGCTGAAGTTAGTTTGGTCTTGTGGGGAGTAATGTAACCATCCTTCAACTGCTCCTTCTGATGAGAAGATAGACAGGGCTTCTTCATCCTGGCATAATCGGAACTAGTCACTTCACGTACTCCATATTCTTCTTCAGAGGAGGATGATCCTGTTGTGCAAAGACAAGAGGACAACTAAATGCTAGCATCCCTGTTTGCTCGAAAAAAGGAAAGGAAATATTTAAAACAACACAGATGAAGCACTTCTCAAGGACAATACCACTTTCTCATGACAGTATCTAAACAGTAGCACAACACCAATAGAGATGACAAAGCTCAATCATATGGATGAAATCCGTGGGCGAGTAACAACCTTTGTCAGGAGGCTTATTGTGTAGAGCATACAGATCAAGCACTTCTCCGGAACCATCTGTTGTTATCTACTGTGGTTGCCATGCTTACTATATACTCCTCGATTAGTTTAATGTTTCCAACATCTTCTTGTGCAGTTCCACTAAAATATATGGTATCTTCAAAGAAGATCCCTGTTTGCACAAGTAGAGATAATTACATATTACATTAAGAGTGGCATCAAATCAGTGGCAAAACAATTGCTCGTTCCAGCCATAGCAATAAATTAAGATGCAAAACTATATCATTACTTGTGTCATCACAGTTCCAGTGCTTCATTACAGCACCGGGAGTTGATTTTTGTTTTTCTTCCGCTTGTTCTTCCCCTTCATCACTTGGTTCAATAACAGACAAGCTTCGCCTTCAATGTAAGATTTGGCATGTCAATTAGGGAGCACAAGTATAGCACTAAACAACGACATTAATTTTCTGATGAAAGTGGCAAAATACAGGCCAAAAGTTGTGCAATATCCTTATCTTACCTCAATGGGATATTACGGTGCACATACAGATTGGAAGTCTTGTCTCCATTTGTGCAGTTCACTAAAATCAAGCAACATTACCGTACAAGTAGCACAACATATGAAAGCACACTGCACAATCATGTGAAAGAAGGCTAGTACTGACCTCTCATGACGCGGAATTCAAACAACTCACAAGAAGAAGATCTGAACCAAATTTGCCAACACGGATAGGAAGTAAGATCTCCTCTTGTGCAGTTCCACTAAGATCAAGCAATCAAGCAACATTGTCGGTGTGACATTTTGGTTGAACTGCACAAAACACTCTTAAAACAAAAGTGTTTTGTGCAGTGCAACAAAAGGTCACAATAGCAACGAGGTGAAGTAGATAACCCTGTTTACACAGAGGTGCAAAGGAAACAACAAGTGGTCAATAACGGTGGATGACACAGAAGCCAACAAAAAGAAGCATCTAACTTATCTAATTGGGAAATAAAGCAAGACAGTAGCATTTCTCAAACGGTGGCATTGATTCATATTAACAGAGAGATTATATTAACAATAAAATTCGTTAAACATGTAATTTTCTTTTAACTGTGGCATTGCATCAATTTTCCAGCGACATTATTAGAGGGTGTTTGTTTACAGGGACTTTTTCGTGTAGGGACTAAAAAAAGTCCCATTCAGTCCCATCTAAACCAAACAGGAGGGACTTTTAGGGACTAAAAGTGGGCATTTGGGACTAAAGAAAGAAGACCCCGAGGGAGAGTGGACTTTTTCCAACAGTTGCCCCTGCCCCGCATCGCACCTTATCTCTATTAGTTCATTACTAGGGGTAACATGGTCTTTTAGCATGTCATTTAATAACCTCTAGTCCATGTATAGTCCTTGGAAGCAAGTAGGTAGGGACTAGGGACTTTTTAGTTGGGACTAAAAAAGTCCTAGGACTTTTTAACCAAACAGGGCCTTAGATTAACAACAACTAAAGAGTTACACGGGACAATGGACTCACCATCACCATGTGCATCTACCGATGTATGAAGGGGTGATGCACAGTCTGTTGCAAAAAAGAACAAACAACCAAGGAGCATATTTGTGTTGGTCCCAGTTTTGTTATCTTTAGACAACTTTCCCTATGTGAGCGCAGCAAATCTAGTCCTGCTGAAACTCTACAGCCTTGTCCCCCAAAACAAAAAGATCAGTTTGTTACAGATGTGCGTACTGTGTTTGTCATTGTTTTCCCTTTTCGGCCAATGTAGGTCCTGGATAGCCAGTCTGTACTAGTACTTTCCCCTTCCTTTCCTCTTTGAACCACGTCCTAGATTCATGCTATACAACTTTCCCCACTTCCCCTTTTCCTCTTTGAACCACGTCCTAGATTCATGCTATACAACTTTCCCCACTACTTTCCCCCCTTCCTTTCCTTTTTGAACCACGTCCTAGATTCATGCTATACAACTTTCCCCACTACTTCCCCCCATTCCTTTCCTCTTTGAACCACGTCCTAGATTCATGCTATACAACTTTCCCCACTACTTTCCTATTTGATCCAACACCAAGATTCGAGTGCAGAAGCGGAAAAAGCCCACATGCAGCTAGAGCAATGCATGTGGAATAAGTAAATTATACCTTAAGGTTCTTGGGGTGTGGTTCGGTGGGCGACCGGAGGCCGTTCTGCCCACACTATGTACGGCGGCGAGGAAGAAGGGGTCGGAGGCCCTCCCGCGCCGCCGCTGGGTGAAAAAGAACAGCTGCGCCGGTAGTGGATTCCCTCCCTCGCCGACGGCGACAGCGTTAAGCCTCCTTCCCTTCCCGGCAGACGGATCCTGCCGGCTCTTTGACCAGCAGTGAGGGGAGAGAGAGAGGCCAACGAAGTCTTGTTTAGATCTAGAGAGGGTGAGAGAGTGTGAAGAGAGCAACTACAAGCGCTGAGGCTCCAGCGTGTATACATATAGTGGAGAGAGAGTGTGTGAAGAGTGCAAACCCTAGAAAACAAGCGCCGAGGCCGAGATCATATAGCTTCGTATCCATCCATTTTGACCAGTCAAAGAATCCTCCTGGCACCGCCCCAGATCACTTTCTCTCTCTGTCATGCGGGGCCTACCTGTCATTGGGTGGAAGAAAGAAGTCGAAACAAAACAAAATTATGCTCAAGTGTGGTTATCGAACCCGAGACCTCTAGTTTGATGAGCGAACAGGCTAACCAGCTACACCACCCTCACGTTATGTTTAACGAGAGGAAAGTAACCTGTTATACATTCCTGCATTCGTGTGACAAGCATGCCGTGTTTTTTTGCGTGGGAGTCATTTGGATTTAAATCATAATCGTGTCATGTGGCTTTTGAGGTAAGGTCTTTTGGGATTTAAAGCAGTGTTGGTAGTACAGATATAATGCAGCCTTAGTCACCTTACCTCTCTCCATGTAGTACGTTGGGTCCCACCAGTCAGGGGGTGAAACAAACAAATTAATAAGAAAAATGTTAGTACGCGAAATACAAATTAATATAATTTTTTGTGACATGCATGAACATTTTGTTACATCATTCTATGGTCAAAATTTGACACTAAATACAATGGGTACCAACAAACCAGGACGGAGGCAGTACGCGAAGTTTGCCGTCGGAAGCGAGCCGATCTGGCTCTCCTGAGCTAGCAAGGTTTTTCTAGCCCACCCAAGCTAGTTGGCCCACAAAAGCTAACATATTTTAACAATTCCAAATGCCTAACCTTGCTCGGCTAGGCTATTTATTGTTCTTGCTAAGGATCTAAACACTCCCTAAGTAACTCGCACGATATTCCTATTCTATGAACCTGTGTGTGCGTGTGCGTGTGCGTGTGTGTGTGTTTGTGTGTTTAACATCATGTGTGTGTTAGAGAGAGCGACACATCGACCTACTCCTACAAAGAGATGGTGTGTAGTGTATGATTTAGCCGCGAGAGTCAGTGCATCCTCTCGTTTCCGGGCGTCCGGTCGGGACAGGCAGACCGCTGCCACACCCACTCCTGACCGGCCTGGCCCACCCAAAGCCCCTCCATCGCCCGCACGTGCTTCCCACCCGAAACGGTCAGCGCCGCTCCAAAGAATCGGTGCCGCATTCATGTCCGGGCAGAGCGGACGAGACCTCTCACTGGCGCCTGCGTTGAAGAGAGAAGCGGATTCAAGAGTGATGGTTGCTTTGTCCGTCCAACTTACTGCTGGGTCTATGTGATTTGACAGCTCATTGGTCATTATTGCTGAGGTGGTAGGACCACTGGATGTCCCACGTTTTCGGCGAAAGGAGGTACTACTAGATTACAATTTTCTCCATTCTTACAGCGGAGGAGTGCAAGAGCAGTGAAAACACGCAGGCTCAATGATTACATGGCCCACCTCACATTATCACCATATTTTCTGGACACCGTGCGACACCTAACTCTTTACATAGTACTAGTATAGTACGTACTGTAATTTATCAGCGAGATAAATTTGTACAATGCTATGAAGCTTCCAGCTTCTGTTTCATGTATCTTGCGTCCAAGGTTGCCCATTGCAACATTTCATCAAATACAAAGGAAACTAACATGCATGCTATTGCATCTCAATGATTGACAGATCATAGCCAATATGTACTCCCTCCGTTCCAAAATAAGTGTCTCAACTTTATGCAAACTTTAGTACAAAGTTGTACTACTACTAAAGTTGACACTTATTTTGGAACAGAGACAGCTAAACAAAAAAAAATCCATGCAGTCCCTAGCCCTTGAACCGTAAACCCTAACCAGGCTTTAATTTGCTGGCAACGTTGGAGCTTCCGAAGAAATGAAGTTTGCAACCCTTTGACCATCGGATCATTTTGTGCAGTTTCACCAAAATCGAGATGAGCATCCCTGTGGCAAAGAAATTGAAGAAGCGTGATTAGAATAAGATTACTGGGACTAGTTGATGAGACATAAACTCATCACAAATACAGTACGTAGAAGCCAGTAGAGGTACGTGTGGGGCAAAGAAGTAGAGAAATATCCACATGGAGTGATGTGGGCAGCTGGAGCAGTGGTGCAAGCCGGCTGTAAAGGAAGTTGTACCTGAGGGATGTCGGGACGTAGCTCAACCTAGAGGAGGGCGGCGGGAGGCGGCAACTGCCCACGTCGCGGCAGTGAGCAAGGGACGAAGGCAACCTCACCGGCTTTGTGAGAGAGAACGGCAGGGACCCCTGTTCGGGACGTGCCGACAGTGGGTTTTCGCCGTCGGCTACGGCGACCACATCTACACTAAGCATCCACCCCTTCCCCGGCGGGCGTGATCCGCCGGGATGTTAGAGATGTGGCCACAGTCGTTTTGTGCGAGAGAGTGTGAAGAGAGCAACCCCAGCAAGCAACCGTGTAGGCTCGTCCTGGCTATGTATATAGTGGAGCGGTTTCCTTTTCTCTCCATATGAACCTATTTATATTGCGTATGTGCCACTGAAGAAAAAAACTTTATTTATAAATGACGCGGCACCGTTCATGCGTGGTTCCCGACCCTCCATTATTTATAAGTGAGTAACTACTACTAGACGCGTCAAATTATCACGTGGGCTGCATCATCTTACAGAAATGAGCTCCACCGTGTCACGTGTGTGGTTGGGGAAGACGCAAAAGACGCAAAGAGTGCTACTAGTACACTACGTGCGTGGGTGCGTGCACCTCTTCTCTTCGAGCATGGTTATTAAAAGTATAGCCCACTACTGTACTACCACGCGGTTATTATATATGGGCAAAGAGTATAGGCAGTAATAATGACTAATAAGCCGTGAAATCACGAGGCCCACCTTTCTCTATGTTTGACCGAGGAAGCAGCCATCATTTCACTCCTCGTTGAATATCCATCCGCTGCTACCTCCGCGAATAAATAAAAATCCGCTTCTACCTCCGTAGCATGGTTAATAATATAGCCATGTCAATCACGACGTAGAAATGTCATTCACTGATACAATAGGGCTGGATCTAAGGCTGGCGATTTTTTTACTTTGTTTCTTTCTCTTTTTGTCTCATTTACTCATTTTACATAGGAGCACGTGTAGAGGATGGCTATTCCTTTCGATGGGACTTCTTCATGGGGTTTAAGACTAAGGCTGGTCATAGTGGGGAGTAACTTAGACTAGTAACATGCTTTTATTACTAGTCCATATTACTACCTTCATAATGGGTATTAACATATAGATGGTAACATAAAAACCTTCATTAATTGAGACATAGACTCATTTTACCTCGGGGTGTGTTATGTTACAGTAACATATTATGTTACCACAAGCATCTCTTCCCTCATTAACTCCATGCCACATAAGCAAATTTGTCTTGGGATGTGTCATGTTACTACATAAGTTACTCCCACTATGACTAGCCTAAGCAGCTCCGAATTATGCCCGCTGCCCACCACTCTGAATCGTGCCATCTATGATAGGGAGTAGTCCCATTGCAACAATGAGGTCCACTAGGTCTAGCACGTCCTGTAAGAAGAGACTGTCACACAAAACATACATCTTGTTGCCTTCTTCCTCGTACAGTACGTACTACTAGTACTACTACTACTCGTTCTCCTATAAACCTTGCGCTTGGCATCTCCAAAATATTAACCTTGCGATTGGCTCTTCGCCTCTTCGGGAAGTCGAGCAATAATGGTACTGCAGTATATATCGTTCTGGCTATATGAGACCGAATGAATTGCTGCACGTCCACCACGTGGGCGAGGGAGAGTGCGTACTATTACGTCCGTTTCAATATTGACTACATACGGAGCAAAATGAGTGAATCTACACTCTAAAATACGTCTATATACATCAGTGTTTGGAGTATGTACTAGTAGTTCATATTGAAATCTACTAAAGGACATATATTCCAAACAATATGATAATCTCTCTAACCAAGGTAGGGACGAGGAGTAAACGGAGGGAGTAGTAAAATTTTCTCCTCGTCCTGCGAGCCACCGCGCGCGTGGGCGAGGGAGCGGGCGTAAGGCGTAGTAAGCAAGCTTCACCTCGTCCTGCGAGCCACCGCGCCTGTGGGCGGGGGAGACGGCGTACTAAGCAAGCTTCTCCTCGTTCTGCGAGTTGACGGGACACATCAAAAGTAATACACACAGAGCATCCCGAGTGTATAGAGCATTGCCTCTAAGGTAGGCCCCACATGGTTTGCCTCTTTTTTAACATAATGCGTCAAGTCACAATTTGTTGTTCACCCGTGGTAGATGATCCTCCATCAAGTGGACAACCAGTACACGTGTCAAATTACCACGTGGGCTGCCTTTTCTTACAGAAATGAGCTCCACCGTGTACCCGCGCGGGTGTCGTTGGGAAAGAGACGGGAGTACGTGCGCCATGGGTGCACCTCTTCTCTCCGTGCACGTCCCCCACCTACGTGTGTGTGAGAGAGATACAAACCTAGACAGATGGCGTGTGCGTTCGTGAGTGTTTTTTGTTTGGGGGGGGTGATTTCGTGAATGTATTTGTGGGAATATGTGTCGATGACATCTCAAACAAAAATTTGACACATGCAATGTGTGTGAAATAGAGGCCTATCGATATCATATATAGAGGGGGCGATCCACGAGAAGAGAGGGAGGGGTCATAGATATCGATAGAGTCGAAGAGAGGATCAAGTGGGTGGGTGCGAGATCGATGAAGAGAGCCATCGAAATTGTGTGTGTGCAAGTCAAAGATATAGGGCGACTGACCTACCGGAACGTCGGAGGGCACATGGCAAGTTTGTGTGTGGCAGGGAGACATGACTAGAGCGCTCGATGTATCGGTGTGTGTGGGGGGAGGAGGGGGGAGGCAGAGGCCTATCTAGAGAGGTAGAACGACTTGTATATGTGTTGAGAAGGAGAGACCCAACTATGTCTTGAGGGAGATCAATCGACATCCATACATAACTGAAGGACGGGAAATAGGTTGGGACAGAGAGAGAGAGAGAGGAGAGAGAGAGGGGGAGGGAGAGGGGTAGAGTGCTGGATGGGTGATGGAGTTGCTTCTCAAAGATGGTGGGAGAGGCCTACTAGACAAACTGAGGGTAGAACTGCAATATTATCAATAAGAGTGGGGATGTGTTTCTGTGTGTGCCTGTGCGTGATAGATGTGTCGGGACGCATGCATGGATGATGAAGGGGAACCATGTATTTGGCAAGCAAACTTAACTAGATTGGTAGATCAATTGTTGTTTGTCGGAGGAAGGGAGAGACATAACTAATGAGGTAGAGCGATTGACGCGTGGGTAAAAACGAGTTATAAGGACCTAGCTAGCTATATGTATAGCGGGAGATCGGTCGGTGTACATCCATTTGTTAGAGGCAAATAAGGCCCAGCGAGACGGATAGACAGAGAGAATGGAGCTAGGAGGTGGTGCCAGATGCCGAGCTACTAGCTGGATAGGGGGAGGAGTGTGCGATTGTGAGATTGATGAAAAGAGGGGCGAGAGTTTACATGTCTGTGGGACCGTATGAGAGACACGAGGCATGGACACAGAAAGGAGGAGATGGAAGATGCGTGTGTATGTTGTAGGCAGACATCGCTGGAGAGGTTTATCGATCGGTGTGTGTCGGAAAGGAGTTGTGGAGACTGTGGGAGAACGACCTAAAAAAAAGAATGTGCGCGATGGATAGAATGCTGAGGGAGGGGGAGGGCGAGGAGGGCGTGTGCATGCACGAGTGAAAGTTAGTGCTAGCTACAAAGGTTAGAGGATTGTGTGGGTGTAAGAGACTAACAAAGATGATAATTTGATATGAAAGTGGATTCATATATTTGAATAGGAGATCATAGTGTTATAAACATATGCATGCATGAATATAGCGGTGATACGCGTGCTGTGGTTTTGCACATGTTATACCATAACGTGATAATGCATGGCGTTTGCAACTCACAGCTAAATGTCGAACAGTCTAAACCATACTATACATCGAACAATCTCACATTTTATTTGAATTTGTGATAATGTGTGGCGTTTGCAGCTTACAACTAAATATCAAACAATCTAAACAAAACTATATATCGAACAATCTCACATTTTATTTGAATTTGTGGTAATGTGCGGCGTTTGCAACTCACATCTAAATACTTGTAGGAGTAGGGGGCGGGGCACCATACATTATGTGATAAACACATTATACATGTGAGACATGGTTTAGATTATGAAGATCTAGCTAGAGCTTGAAATGTACTGTGATTTGAAATCAACATAAAGTGGATTAAAAAATCAAGCTCGAGTTCAAATAGTACACATAGTTCATATCTAACTCGACAGTAATCGTGTGGTGTGCTGTGAGGATAATACGCAAACGATGGTTTAACTAGACAATAATGATGATTGTAAATCTTATTAAAATAGAGAAACGAATTCAAATGGTTTGACTTCACAACAATCATTATTGCATATCTTATTCAAATAGAGAAACGAATTCAAATTTTTGTTCATATTGAAGCGGTAGTATATACGTTTGGAATGCACTAAAACATTCATTTGAGTAGCAGGTTGCATGCATTATACACGTAGCGAAATATTTTAATTGAACATAACATGAATTCAAAGTTTTGAATGGCATTTGTAGTGCGAATTTATTTGGTACAGTACACGGGACTAGACTCTCTTTTGTGGTGCGAATTGATTTCTTTTTGTTTTCTCGTTGACGGAAGTGCGAATTGATTTGGTACAGTACACGTTAGGCTTGTCCGGAAATTTCAACCCGCGCCTTGTTACCCCGAAATATTTAAGATACTTCTTTGTCTCGTTGTGCTCCGAAAACTCCCTCCATCTCAACCCGCGCCTTGCTATCCCAAAATTACAACGCGCGCGAAAACTCCCACCTCCTGCGATATCCCGACACGCGAAATGCTCGTGATACCCCTGAACCGAAAGAACTGCCTAGCACAAATCGGTGGGGGTACTTCCGTAACTTACCCCACATTTCGGACAAGCGCGTCCCTAAGCCATGGTTCCCCACTCCCATCCCATCAGCCCACCCATTCGTACACCGAGGCCATGAAAACCGGCGAAGCCCCACACCCTCCTCCGTCCGCCACTCAGCCGGAGCCTCTTCCCCGACGACGTCATCCACGGCAACACCTCGACGTCCCTCATCCACCGTACCGGATGAGGATCCGTCGTCGATCTCGTCGTCCCGCCGGTTCAGCACCCCGTCCTCCACCTCCAAGGAGCTGCCCCGACGTTCCCCTCATCTTCCGCGCCACCTCCATTCCCACACCGCCATCTTCACCTGCACCACCGGAAGAGCAGCATCATCACCGTTTCCTCGGATGAAGCTGAGGCCTAATCGGTGCCACCAAAGAGTTTGCACACTAATCGCCGCATTTTCTTCTTGATTCGATCTCACGGTGCTACCAGCGCTCTATCCCGAGCCGACATGGCGCGGCCCCATCCACGGCGGCGTCGTCGGCCACTTCCTCCACAGCATCGCTCCCTCGATGGCAACGTCCACATCAGTAGGAGCTGCTGCTGCTTTAGCTCTCGCTCGCGCTGCTGCTCTGCTCTTGCTCTCGGCCCCTGCCTGGTCTGCTCTTGCTATTGCTCACGTTGCTGCTCTCGCTCGTGCTCTTGCTTGCGATGCTGCTCCGATTTGGCTACACTTCAGTCGACTGAATCGACTTTTGGGTTAGTCGATTTTTAGGGGGGGGGCTCGCCGGAGTTAAGGAAGAACCATCCGCAGCGGGGAGGGGGGCCCGCCGGAGAGGTACCCCACTATCTATCTTAGGGTTCAGGGTGGGGCGGTGGTCGCCGGCGGTGGTGGAGCGGTGGCATGGGGATTGTCGAGATAAAGCTCGTCACGGGGGGGGCTAGAGGGATGGCCGGGGCGGCGGTGGACAGGTGGTAGGGAGTGATTTCGAGGCGGGCGGGGCGGCGCACCGCCGGCCGCGGGCGGCAGGGGGCGACGGTTTGGCCGGTGGTGTCAGTCGACTGATGCTGCTAGACGACCAGCTGCCCCGGCTCTCGCACGCGCTGCTGCTACTGCTTTTCTGCTACTAGTGCATTCAGTTTCGACAGTAAAATTCAGTTTCGATAGCAAAATTCAGTTTCTACAGTTAAGTTCAATTTCGACAATTAAATTCAGTTTCAACAGTTAAGTTCAGAGATGAGCGGCTGATGTATTTTACATCTAGCACTTTGTGCTTATGTATTTTACGTCATCTATTGGAGATGCTATTACAATGCCACTCAGGTAAACATTGTCTCTCTTGTCCTGCTTCAGCCTCGGCGTCGTACAACTCACCAGAGCTGCTCCAACGACGAAACCCTCCATTACAGCGGAGCAGTACCCCGGGCTCCATCTCAAGATGCCTAAGATGTTCTTCCCCTCCTCCGACAACCAAGTCAGCCGGATCATCCTCACCGACCAACCCAATCATGCTGAGATCAACATGGCTTCGCCACAGAGGTTGTACACTTGTTGCATCTCTTTTTTACTCTACATGTTATATATATTGTCCACTGAGCACACGTAGTAACATGACATACGATTAGTTTCTCCTACTATATGACAAGCACTGAGGTACCAGGCAACTTAGCTATACGTGATGGACTCTCTTGAACGCCATCATTATTTATCTCTGCGCGTTTGAGCTGTGCATTTGGCGATGGGCCTGGGAGTTGAG
This sequence comes from Triticum aestivum, assembly GCF_018294505.1. Taxonomy (NCBI): domain Eukaryota; kingdom Viridiplantae; phylum Streptophyta; class Magnoliopsida; order Poales; family Poaceae; genus Triticum; species Triticum aestivum. Next base: position 353,721,141 of record NC_057799.1, read on the forward strand.
CTAGTAGGGCAGTGGCCTGGGTCCATAGTAGTAGAAGTAGCACAAAAACATTTTTTTTGAGTGTAGGTTTTCCTTGCTCAAGCCTGCCTACCGTCGGTGTCAAAACCGGTGGATCTCGGGTAGGGGGTCCCGAACTGTGCGTCTAAGGTCGATGGTTGCAGGAGACAGGGGACACGATGTTTACCCAGGTTCGGGCCCTCTCTATGGAGGTAATACCCTACTTCCTGCTTGATTGATCTTGATGAATATGAGTATTACAAGAGTTGATCTATCGCGAGATCGTAATGGCTAAACCCTAGAAGCCTTGCCTGTATGACTATGGTAATGAGTGTATCCTTTCCGGACTACACCCTCCGGTTTATATAGACACCGGGGGGGATCTAGGGTTACATAGAGTCGGTTACATAAGAAGGAATCTTCATAGTTGGTCGCCAAGCAAGCCTTCCACGCCAAGGAGAGTCCAATCCGGACACGGGTACGGCCTTCGGCCTTCATGTCTTCACAACCCATCAGTCCGGCCCATGGATAACAGGCCGGACGCCCGAGGACCCCTTAGTCCAGGACTCCCTCAGTAGCCCCTGAACCTGGCTTCAATGACGAGGAGTCCGGTGCGCAGATTGTCTTCGGCATTGCAAGGCGGGTTCCCTTTTTTCCGAACTCCAAGATAGTCTTCAAACGCGATGATAGTATCCGGACCTGTCACACACACCATACACAACCATAGAGAGAATATAATTTTACACGAGTCCAATCTGCTGACAAATTTTTGTAGCATGACATCATGTCCGACCGGTCATAATTCCGGACCGTTTTGTGTCTGACGCTCCACGTCCCGAGACGCGGTTGCCATTGGCACGTCTTGTCAAAGCAGAGATCGTGTCCCCTTATCGTGGGATTCTCATCAATGCGGGCATGGGTAACACAACCGTGCCGTTTATACAGCCCTTCGGAATAGGCGAGTTCTAAGGCGAGTGGGGAGGCGTTCAATATTCACTGCCTTTATACGGGGATAAGGATTCCCTCTTCCTCTCCCACGCCTTCTCTCTATCTCCGCCCTTCCAATCTCGAGCTCCAACGCCCAAGTTCTCATCTCCTTTCCACTCGAGCTAGCACTCAACCATGTCCGGATCCGGAGGTCAGGGCAAGTGGATGGTCTCCTCCGTCAAGGAGGACATTACTGAGCTTCGGGCGGCGGATACTTGGCGAAGGAAATCGCCCACCGTCTGCGGGCCGAGGGACAAGTCGTCCCAATGCCGAAGCCCAACGAGAGGGTGGTATTCATCCCTCATTTCTTCCGCGGACTAGGGTTCTCACTCCACCCTTTCATCCGCGGGCTGATGTATTATTACGGGATAGATTTCCACGATCTGTCCCCGAACTCCTTCCTCAACATCTCGGCATTTATCATCGTGTGTGAGGCCTTCCTCCGCATCCAACTCCACTTCAGGCTATGGCTCAAAGTCTTCAACGTGAAGCCGAAGGTGGTGGACGGCCAACACGCGGAGTGCGGAGGAGCCATGGTGAGTAAGCTGTCCAACGTCTCCTGGCCGAAAGGAACTTTTGTGGAGACAGTAAAGGAGTGGCGGAGAAACAATGGTTCTACATCACAGAACCCCGTGGCACCACCTGGGCCGTAGCTACCGAATTCTGCTCCGGTGCTCCCATGCGACTCACCTCCTGGGTCGAGAATAGTCCGAACTGGTGTTTGCCCGATGAGCTAATAGCGCTGCAGACGCACATTCAAAGTATGATAGCCAAGAACGTCAAGCTTGTCGATGTAATCCAAGTGATGCTAGTTCGTCGGATCCTCCCGTGCCAGCGCAGAAGTCGCCCTCTGTGGGAGTTTAATCCAAAGAAGCACCAAACCCTGGTGAGGCTCTTTGAAACCACTCACGAAGGTGCCTGGAAGTTGCTCTTTAAGGGCAATGAGAAACCGCCGGCCACAGATTCAGACTGTGGGCACGATATTAAACACCTCGCCAGCGAGGTATGTTATTTTTGACGTATCCCCTACTTGTTTGTTTCAAGGATGATGCCTGAGCTTTTATAATTGCCTTTTCAGGGTTGGATGGAGAGGGCGAAGCGGATCCAGTGTCCGGCTCCGCTGCCTGAAGAACCGGTCATCCCGCGTCTGGCGAAGATGCTGGTGCTGGCACCATATAAGGCGCCGGAGAAGAAGGCCAAGGGGGCCAAAAGTGGCCCCCGCCGCAAGGGCGCTTCAGACGTGACGTCCGAAGACGAAGAAGCCCATTCCTCCGTCCCTGAGGATGACAACGAGGAAGAGGAGGAGGAGGACAATAACCCTCCCCCTGAGGAGGGAAAGAAGAAAAGGGGGGCTTCCACGAATCTGGAGGCGGGAACGCCCAAGAAGGGGAAGGGCTCCCTTGCGGTCAACACCGCATGGGACGTTGACAGCAGTTCGGAGCGACGCCCCCGCACTAAACCCCGGGCCGCATCATAGGTACTACGACTCACGTATACCCGCATACCCAGCCTCTCCTTTTTATCGTTTTGACGTGGTTAATTGTGGTACTGCAGTCCGGCCCGCGACAGCATCCAGCGATCCTCATCTGGAGGTTCGTTGGATCCGGCGGAAATGGCCAGCATGTCACCGCCGACCGCTTATTCCCCGAGGCCAAGGAAGACACCGAAGTGTTGTCCCGGAGGACCGCTCTGAGCCAGGGAGGGGCCCAGGACGCTGTCCAGGAGGCGCCACAAGGCGAGACCTCCGCTGCCGGACACATGGGGAGCAGATCCCCATGGAGGCTGGCGAGGGGGGACGTATTGAGTTCGGCCCTCAGCCGAATGCGATTCCGTGGACCGGTACGGCCCCGGAATCTGGCGCGCACCTTCCTTCGAAGGAGGGGGGTACGCCAATTCCACCGATGGTACCTGTCCAACTAGGGGCACCGAATAGCCTGATGGAGGCGCTACGAGGCGCCTCCATTGTGGACGAGCATCGTATCCTTATGGGTATGGTGATCGAGAAGGTTCAGTCCATCAAGAGCGGACTAAACGAGGCCTACAACAATCTGTTGACAGGTTTTGAGGTAAGTCACGTAGAAAGAGAACACCCCGTGCTGACAGGAGCCCCTGAGACATTGTCCGGTGTTCGGAAAGAAATGCCGCACAGAGGATTAATCCTTTTTAGGAGACTAATTTGATATGTATGAATAAGCAGGCATCGCTGTTGGCCGCGACCTCGCATGCTGCCGGAGTCTCTAAACTGAAGCAGAGGTTGGAGCGGACCGAGAACGAGCTCGGTGAGGTGAAGATTCAGCTCCGCGAGAAGCAAGGTGAGTAATGACTTGCTGTGTATTCGGAAAGAGTAGGCGGTGAGTATTGACCGGAGTGTCATAATATGTATAGGGCGGCGACCGAGGTCGAGGCCCTGAAAAATGCCCTGACCGAAGCCGAGGGGAAGGCTATCCATCAGCAAGCCGCCCGTAAGAAGCTCAAGGCCCGAGTCGACGAGGTCCAGCAGGAGCTCCAGGACGCAGTGAAGAAGTGTGAGGCCTTGGAGTGCGAGGCGTCGGTTCGAGAGACCGAATTTACCAAGGCTCGCCAGGGCACGGAGGCCGCACGGAAAGAGGCCCGGGACGCTCTCCAGGAGATCCAAGAGGCCAAGAAGATCGCAGCGGGTAAGGCTTTTAACATGCAAAGCAAGTGTGCGGAGAGGAAGTATCTTTTACTAACCCGGATTCGGAGTTGCCCAGGGGCTTTTGCGGATCTGCCACGCAGCGTGTCCGATGCTGCGGAGTTCTTCCGAGCCAGAGAAGGGAATTCCACGGAGAAGCTGTTCTGGTCGTAGTATGATGTGCCAGAACATCCGGTGCCCTTTGCCGATCAACTGAAACAGTTGGTCGAGCTGCCCAGGGTGGCCAAACTGGCCATGAAGGATTTAATAATCCGGCTGTGGCCAGCCGAAGCTATACCTAGCAGTTATTTGGCCTCGTGAAGTGGGTGGTGGAGGCTTGTCCGCGGCTAGACATCGTCAAGCGATCAGTCTGCATCGAAGGTGCCCGTACGGCCTTTGCTCGTTGCAAGATGTGGTGGGCGAAGATGGATGCCGTCGAGGTGGCCAGGGGGCCGCCGAAGGGCAAGGAGCATCGCACACCCGAGCGATATTTTGCGGATGTCCTGGAGGGATCTCGACTTGCAGCAGCGTAGTGCGGGCAGGACATTATGTTCGAATGAATACATTCGTATTTTGTCTTTTCCTTGTATGATGAAAACAAATCTGGTTTGTAATATAATGTTTGTTATGTTTTGATTGTTTCCTCCTGTGTGGCCGTGTTGTATGGAATCTGAGGGTTGGCCAGTCGTCGGCTTCTGCCCTCACGTAGGTAGTACAGAGGTGTTCGGGATGGAATCTAAACAATCTTGATCCAATTATATGGTCCTTGAAGGAGTTGTTTAACGCAACGAACTAGGCAATCAGACTATGCAGCTTAAACGCCCTCACTTAGCCATGGGAGTTTTATAATAAAACATGGGCGCAGCCCCTGGTATACGAACCAGAGTGCTGTCAGCGTCTGATCGGGAAGTACCGATCCTTCGCGGAATGCGGAAAAAATCTCCAACGACTTGTGACCTCCGAATAGCTGACCAGCTCTTGCCGCATCATGTAAGTCAGTTTTCGGCTTTCTCTACTGAGGTGCTCATCTGGTTTAGACCAGGGCACAATCGCAGTAGTTCTCCCTTTACTACCCTAGCCGATGTAGCGGAACATAGGGTAGCAAGACATGATTCAGAGCCAATGCATATAATGCTAAATTCGGGGTGCCGAACTTATCGGTAAGAAGTGTTCGGACTTTGTTGCCGCATTATGGGGCGATTGAGAGCCCCTGGCAAATATGAAATGTACCAAAGTGCACGGGTGCAAGAATGTAAGTAATTAATGGCAAAGGAAAACATAGTATCTGGGGCCCCTTGACTTGGGCTGTGAACTATTTCCATTATAGTTGGGTTAATGCGTCAAAGCGCATTTATACAAATAGTGCGATAAGCAACCGCCTATTTAACATGCCATAACCAAAGGAGAGCTGCATTTGGGTACTAAAAAAATAGGTAGAGTAATCGTTGGATTGTCCTCTAGGGCTTCCCCAGTATGCCTGTGCTTTGTGCCAATCTGGTGTACTTGTCCTTTGACAGGACCAGTAATCAGGCCATCGAAAGAGGCCTGTATAAAAGAGACCTGAAAAAAAGGAAAAAAGGAAATAGTAAGGATACAAGTGAGTCCGGGATCGGTGTAGCCGAGCTGTGGACTACGAGCTACCTGTGCTTCCGTCGATGCCCATGGGATTTTAAGTGCATAATTATGTACGCGTGGTGCGAATGCCGCTACCTCATCGAGACTGGGACGGAGGCCGAATTGCTAATCGAGCTCTTGACGAGCCGAGTTGTCCTGTTGCAGTGTGGTCCGGACCCTCTTGGTGATGTCCAGGGGCTCGGCAGCCGGATTATAGTTCTGCTTGAGAAGGCCACTCTGTACCTCTGCTGCTTGGGCGGCTGTGTGCTCCTCTGTACGGAGGGAGCGTTCGGTGTTTCCATTGGCTGTTATGACGCCGCGTGGACCGGGCATCTTGAGCTTGAGATAAGCGTAGTGTGGCACCACGTTGAATCTAGCAAACGTTGTTCGTCCGAGCAGTGCGTGGTAGCCGCTGCGGAAGGGGACGATATCGAATATTAGCTCTTCGCCTCGGAAGTTGTCCGGGGAACCGAAGACCACCTCCAGCGTGATTGATCCCATACAACGGGCCTCTACGCCTGGTATGACTCCTTTAAAGGTAGTTTTTGTGGGCTTGATGCGTGCGGGATTAATGCCCATTTTGCACATTGTATCTTGATAGAGTAGGTTGAGGCTGCTACCACCGTCCATTAGGACTCGTGTCAGGTGAAATCCGTCGATGATTGGGTCAAGGACCAGTGCGGCCGAGCTGCCATGATGGATGCTAGTTGGGTGATCTCGACGATCAAAGGTGATCGGGAATGACGACCATGGATTAAATTTTGGGGCGACTGGCTCTACCGCATAGACGTCCCTGAGTGCGCGCTTGCGCTCCCTTTTGGGGATGTGTGTAGCATATATCATGTTTACCGTTTTGACTTGAGGGGGAAATTTCTTCTGCCCCCCAGTGTTCGGCTGTCGGGGCTCTTCGTCATCGTCCTTGCTTTGTGATCCCTTTTCCTTGTTCTCGGCATTTAACTTGCCAGCCTGTTTAAAAACCCAACAATCTCTGTTGGTATGATTGGCTTGTTTGTCTGGGGTGCCATGTATCTGACATGGACGGTCGAGTATGCGGTCCAAGCTGGATGGTCCCTCACTGTTCCTTTTGTAGGGCTTCTTCCCCTGGCCGGACTTGGAGCCGCTGAATCCGGCGTTAACTGTAGTGTCATCGGTATTATCGCCATTGCTTCAGCGTTTGTGTCTATTGCGCCGGAGCTTGCTGATGCTGTTCTCAGCCTCGGAGGGGTCTGCCTCGCTGGCTGTGTTTTTGCTACGAGCCAGCTAGCTGTCCTCACCCGCGCAAAAGCGGGTCATGAGTGCCGTGAGGGCTGCCATGGATTTCGGCTTTTCTTGGCTGAGGTGGCAGGCGAGCCATTCGTCACGGATGCTGTGTCTGAAGGCCGCTAGGGCTTCGGCATCCGGACAGTCAATGATCTGGTTCTTTTTGGTTAGGAACCTAGTCCAGAATTTCCTGGCCGATTCTCCAGGTTGTTGAACTATATGACTTAAGTCATCGGCGTCTGGTGGCCGGACATAAGTACCTTGGAAGTTGTCAAGAAAAGCTTCTTCCAAGTCCTCCCAGCTGCCGATGGAATTTTCAGGCAGGCTATTTAACCAGTGTCTAGCTGGCCCTTTTAATTTTAGTGGGAGGTATTTAATGGCGTGGAGATCGTCTCCTCGGGCCATATGGATGTGGAGAATAAAATCTTCGATCCATACTGCGGGATCGGTTGTTCCGTCGTATGATTCAATATTGACGGGCTTGAACCCCTTGGGGAATTCATGATCCAGTACCTCCTCTATGAAGCAGAGAGGGTGTGCGGCGCCTCTATATCGGGCCACGTCGCGGCACACCTCCGATGAAGTCTGCCTGCGGTTATCGGCCCGGGCGTGACTAGGTTTGTCACGTCCGAATAGGTAGTCGTCATCCCGAGTCGAAAAGCATCCTCGCGATCCGTAGATTGATCTGGTGTGTCCTGCTCTACTGTCCAGGTCCTGCCGAAGGTCGTATGTATAGTCCCGAGCTGTTTTGTCTTTGTTTTTACAAGGCGGTGGGGCGGGCTGCTGTTCGGCCTGAGTTGCCGTTTTATCCCGACCACGGGGTGGTCGGTCCGCAGCACTATCCCAACCATGCAGTGGTCGCTCCGCATTGCGCGAGGGAGGTATGGGCTCCGGCGCCTCCTCATCGAACTGAGGTAGCAGTCTGCATTTCGGGTAACTCTTGGCTGGACGCTTGAGGCCGTATTCTTCGGCTGCCAGGACATCAGTCCATCTGTCAATGAGTAGGTCTTGATCAGCTTGAAGCTGCCGCTACCTTTTCTTCAGGCTTCTTGCAGTAGCTATTAGCTGGCGCTTGAAGCGTTCCTGCTCGAGGGGTGCCTCCGGCACGATGAAATCCTCGTTGCCGAGGCTCTCCTCGTCCTCCGAGAGTGGACGGTAACTATCGTCATCCGGGTTGTTGGGCATGGCCTGTTTATCAAGGTTAACTTGCCCGTCATCTTGTTCCTCCTGTTCGGATGTTGCTCCAACAGGGTCTTCATTGTTTTCGGCATCGTCCGGAGTACTATTTTCTCTGGTGCCAGTGTTGCCATCTTTTGAGCGACGTGACTTTGAACGGCGTTTAGGGCGCCGGCGCTTGGACTGTGTGTCAGATGGTTTATTCGCAACTGGGTCTTCTTTGTCATCGTCGCTAGCTTTTTAGGTGTGTCAACCATGTACACATCATACAAAGAGGTGGCCGTCCAATGTCCAGTGAATGGCGGGTCTTGGCCTTGATCCTTGTCGGCATCGTCGTCCATACCGTCGATGTCTTCGGAGCCATAATCAAGCACGTCGGTTAAGTCCTCGACAGTGGCTATGAAGTGGGTGGCGGGTGGGAAGCGAAATTCTCCATCACCAACCTCTAGTTCGAACCGGACATAGTTCGGCCGTGGGTCCCCTGCTAAGGACATGTTTTTTAGTGAATTTAGCACATCGCCCAAGGGCGAGTGTTGGAAGACGTCTACGGTGCTGAACTCGAAGTTCGATGACCGATCCAGCTCGATGTCTGCAAGTGTACGCGGTTTGGAACTTATAGCCGGAAACGAGTCCGGAATTCCGTTGACGCAGATATTGCAAGGTGCTGAGTCTGTGTGCGGCTCCAACGCCGCGGATTCCATGGCTTCGGATGGAGCAACCCGCTCCCGATCTAAGGCCGTAGCAGTTACAGGAACCATCTCCTGAATATGGTCCGATGACATATTTAAGTCATGTTCATCGGAGCAAGGGGGCGCGATCGCCGTGGTCTCAAATCCGTTGAAGATCAAGTCTCCACGGACGTCCGCGACGTAGTTCAAGCTTCCAAATCTAACCTTGTGGCCAGGGGCATAGCTATCAACCTGCTCCAGGTGGCCAAGCGAGTTGGCCCGCAGTACGAAGCCGCCGAATACGAAAATCTGCCCGGGGAGGAAGGTTTCTCCTTGGAGAGCGTCACTATAGACGATCGAAGGGGCCATCGAACCTTTCATCGACGGCATAGTGGAACTCTCAATGAAAGCACCAATGTCGGTGTCAAAACCGGCGGATCTCGGGTAGGGGGTCCCGAACTGTGCGTCTAAGGTCGATGGTTGCAGGAGACGGGGGACACGATGTTTACCCAGGTTCGGGTCCTCTCTATGGAGGTAATACCCTACTTCCTGCTTGATTGATCTTGATGAATATGAGTATTACAAGAGTTGATCTATCGCGAGATCGTAATGGCTAAACCCTAGAAGCCTAGCCTGCATGACTATGGTAATGAGTATATCCTTTCCGGACTACGCCCTCCGGTTTATATAGACACCAGGTGGATCTAGGGTTACATAGAGTCGGTTACATAAGAAGGAATCTTCATAGTTGGTCGCCAAGCATGCCTTCCATGCCAAGGAGAGTCCAATCCGGACACGGGTACAGTCTTCGGCTTTCATGTCTTCACAGCCCATCAGTCCGGCCCATGGATAACAGGCCGGACGCCCGAGGACCCCTTAGTCTGGGACTACCTCACCTACTAGAATTGCTAGTGCTTGAAAGGAAAAGTGAAGGAAAAACATAGAAATTGGAAAGTTTGCTATGGTACTACTATTCATGCATTTCGTTCAAAGGAATGGAGCAAAGGAAAACTATAGGATTTGTTCCTTTAGTGTCTTTGAAAGAAAAACCGTTGGAATTTTAATAGCCACTTGTCCTCCTTTTCAAATTCCTATTCATGAAGCACAAGACTAAGAGATAGTAGCATAATAGCATTATGACCGTACATTTTCTTGTGGTTTAACTTAATCTCACCATGCTTCTTTGCATCCTGTGATCTTCCAATTCTTGTGAACCAAACACCCAGATTGGCAGAAATCCTGTGTTTTTAAATTCTCTGTTTTGCACGTGCATTCCTATCCTATTACTGTGTATTTCCTATCCCTGCGTTGTTAGAATCCTCCAATTCAAACGAGCCCTTACAGAATTACTTCTCTTACAGATAGTTGTCAAAGAAAACCTTATGTGGTTTGTCCCGCTCCTGCTGCACCGTCGTCCACCCCAGCTCAGCTGCTCCAACGACAGAAGGGTCCAGCACAGCAGGGATCCGGCCTCCAGACTGTCTTTCGCTGCCTCAGATCTTCTTCCCCGCCGCAGGCAGCCATGACAACTGCATTACCATCATCAAACGAGCAGATGACCTCGAGGACTACACGGGTCTGCAAGAGAGGTCGCACTCTTTCGTGTCTGCTTACGTTATGCATCGCTTAATATTACATGCTACTTTATCGTCATGTTCACCGATTAGACTCTAAGTCAGCTCCAAACTAATGGTCAAACTTGAGTTTTTAAATGGTTGTGGGGTACATATCAGGGCTGCAATCAATAGTATATATCTACTATCTGGTTAATCTCTGGTGTCTACTATGAGTTTCATGTTGGGTGGGAAACAAACAGTAAATAAGCCATTATCTGTATTTTTTAACTGAAGACATTATCTGCCTGCTATCATTGGTTTTGGGTCTATCCATAGGTTGCTACCATCACTCTGGATTTCTGCATGCACTCCTTACATAATCTCACTATGTTTTATTCCTATGCATGTCAGTTATTGTACACAATGGAACTGAACATGTAGAGCAAAAGAGACGAGCCTTGCGTGGCAATAAAATTTCATGCAGACGTCGCTCCATGGTAGGCGCAAAGGCAGCCCCCCTCCACCCATTTCGGATTGTAATCGAGAGGAAGATATCTGTTCTGAGGGGGATTCAGAAGGAGAAGACCACTCCTATTTACCCCCTGAGGTCTTCGCTCTAACTTGGCATGCTGATGTTGGTTATATCATGCATATGGTGCCTTGCATTGCTTACTTTATACATCAATTATGTCATCTGCTTAGTTTAGACATGCTTTGTGTGAATGCCATCTGTTTAGTTTATTCATCGTTAATGTGAATTATGCAACGCCATCTTGTTTAGCTAGGCATCATATATGTGAATTTTGCAATGCCATCCTGCTTAGCCAGTCATCTTATATGTGAATTATATGAGGCCATACTTTTTTTGTTACGTATTACATTTGTCAACAATGTTAGTACATTCAACTACTCTTCGTGTGCATCAGCCATTTGGCACGGTGATGGAAATTTCTGGAGTGAAAACAAGGTCTTAAGAGCAGACTATGCTATCTGATGAAGCACATATCTCGCTGGTTATGGATAGCTCCTCAGAGGAAGATTCAGAGATAGATGACCAGTCCTATTCCCCCCCGAGGTGTATGCTCTAACTTGGCAGGGTTATGTTGCTCATATTGTGCGTATGGTGTCTTGCATTGCTATGTCATTTGATTAGTTTAGACATGCTTTGTGTGAATGCCGCCTGTTTAGTGTCTAATTACCATATATGTGAATTATGCATTGCCATCTTGTTGCAAGACATTATATATGTGAATTATGCAATGATATCTTGTTGCAAAGGCATTATATATGTGAATTATGCAATGCGATGCTGTTTAGCCAATCATCATGTATGTGAATTATATCATGCTATCATTTTTTTGTATTACGTGTTCCATTTGTCGACAACGTTTGTATATTCAACTACTCTTCCTGTGCATTAGCCATTTGAAGCGGTGATGGAAGTATCTGGAGTGAAATCAAGGTATTCAGAGCAGACAATTCTACCTGCTGAAGCAGACATCTTGCTGGTTACAGAGAGCTCCTCAGAGGAGGATTCAGAGACTGATGACCAGTCATATTTCCCCCCTGAAGTCTATGCTCAAACTTGGCAGGGTTATATTACCCATGTCATGCATGTAGTCTTGCATTGCTTAGTTGTTATATCATATATGGATTGCCATCTGCTTACTTGATTACTATATAAATCATATATTTGAATTATATCATGCCATCATGTTTACATATACAACATCTATCTGAATTATGGCATGGCAACCCATTTAATAAATACATCATATAGTTATATCATCTCATCCCGTTTAGTGTTTACAGTCATCATATTTTGAATTATGTCATTCTATCCGTGAATTATATCATGCTATCATGTTTCCATAGGCGGCATGTATGTGAATTATGGCATGCCAACCTATTTCATAAACACATTATATAGTTATATCATGTCATCCTGTTTAGATAGTCATCATATTTTGAACTATGTCTTTCCATCTTTTTTAGTTAGCCATCATAATGTGAAATTGTGGCATGCTATCCTGTTTAGTTAGCCATCATATATGTGAAATCGTGTCATGCTATCCTGTTTGGTTAGACAACATAAATGTGAATTATTTCATGTCCTCTTTTATTCCCCACTATCCATTGCACCTGTCTATCATACAATGTCTGTACATTCAATTACTTTTCTTGTTTATCAACCATTTGAAATGGAGAGGGTGATGGCAGTATCTAAGGGAGTAACAACACGGTCTTCAGAAAAGCGAGTGCTACCAGTTGATGCAGATAGAACCACGGTTGTACTTGCCCAAGAACCAGCCCCACCACACATGCCCCAAACTCTCGCAAATTGTACCCCTACCCAGTTGGACAGAGAACCAGCTACACCCCTTCTAACCCCAACCCCAGTAGATAGTAACCCAATTCCAGTTGACACAGCACCGTCTCCACCACAGAGCACCCAAACACGAGCAGTTAGTAAGGGAACTGCAGTGCCCAAAGCACGAGGACCACAACTCCGAATCCCAACTCAACGCTTAAAGGAGAAGAAGAATTGTTCTCAAGTCAGGTTCTGTAGCTATGGTTCATACTCCTTTGCTTTTGCATCACTGTATTTACTCATACCAACTATTTTCAAATTGAAGGATGGAATTGAAAATCCAATGGCGCAACAGGTATGTTTTAAACCTGTTTTTTTAACTGGTTTGTTGTTGTAACTTGCTCTATGTTGATTTCAGTTTCAATTGAATAAACAATTATGTTCTCATGTCATGCACATTGCAAGTGTTGTTATTGCTCTATAGTTTCCCACACTTATATTCTGTCTATTCTGCTTTGTCTTGAACAAATATTATTTGAACTGTGTCTCTATCTTGATTTTGCAACAAAAACTAGAATGATATAGACCATAAAGTGACCATGGTACATAGATACATGTTTGTTTCATGCTGTTATCCTGTCCACTTTACTACTGAACTGATTTACAAAAATGAGTTTCATATACAACATGGTAAACCTGTGATGTGTCTGCTTGTTTCTCTTTTAGAATGCGGACAAAATATTGGAGAATAGTACCCCGTTATGCAATGGTAAAGGAAGTAATGCAGATAAGGTTCAAGATAGTGAGACATCCCTGTCAGTCTCCAAGAAAGCTGATAAAAACTATCTTGACGACAGTGAGAGAACCCAAAAGTCCTGTCTTGATGTAGTGTTCGAGTTACTGGCCACTACTGCTGGCACAAGCTCTTCGAACTCGCTACCTGAATCAGTTCGTCTTCTTGAGTCTCAACTTCAAGTTAAAAGACATCGATCAGATGTGCTGCGATAGGAAGCTGAAGGACTGAGGAAGTCCCTGCAGAATTCAGTTGCATACCTTCTGGTGCAACAGCAAGCGCTGGAGAATTTAAGCGCCAAACAAGAGAAAGTTAATAAGCTTGCTAAGCATCTTGCCAACATTATGGGTACCCAGGATATTGTTTCTTGAGCTCTTCTGAAGTGGTTTCAGTTCTGGACTTGTTTTGCTGCGGCGTTTATTTGCACTGGTCGCCAACTTTGGCAACCAGTGTATATGATATGCTGCTTTGTTCCCTATATTAGCACTGGTGGCGAACTTTGATGCCCAGTGGATGTAATATGTGTAATAGCCGTGATAGCCTAGCATAAGTTGCTTGCTTATTTATTTCCTTGTTGTCTTGTTTATTTGTTTGCTTGTAGTCAATGTAGTTCTTTTTCTGCGGTTTGCTAGTGGCCGCAATAACCTATTTTTTAAAACTAGGCCACAATAACCATGGCTACATATTTACTGTAGTTACCATGGGCCTCCTATGGGCCGTAGAAACAATGGGCCTTCTAAGGGCCATAGAAACAAAGGGCCTTCTACGGGTCGTAGCATCAATGGACCTTCTACGGGTCATATGATCGATAGGCCAAACATGGGCCAATAATAGACCGCATTATGGGCCGTAAACGGGCTAGGTTTGGAATCGTCCGTTCATGGGCCGACAATAACGGGTCGTCGTTAATCGCCATTTTTGATGACGCTATGAAAACGGCCCAACGGATTAACGGGCCGCAAACGGGCCGATTGTAACCACGGGCTGAATTTGGCACACAAGCAGAAAAGGCCAGTAACACGCTGTAAGTAACCGAATGCTGCAAATGAGCCCAAGAATAAATGGGCCCTGAGAAGGCCGAAAGATAACACGGGTTGGAAACGACCCAATGGAATAATGGGCCATTGATGGGTATAAAGCGGTACACTGTTCATTGCAGGCCAGATTCACCACGGGCCGTTAATGGGCCAAGAGTTACCAATGGCCTCATATGGGCTGAAAGACATCATGGGCCAAACATGGGCCGGAAGTTACAACAGGTTGGAATCATATTGGACGGCCAGATGAAGCTACTGGGCTTAATTCCGATAGGCCGTAACGGGCCGTGAATGGGCTATATACGAACAGGCCGTTAACAGGCTTTCCGTGGGTTGGCCCGTTACCTTTTGACAAAGTCAAACGGGCCGGCCTTTTCACCGGAATGGGCCTTTGTTGGGCCGTGCCACGTGTCAACGTATCATAGGCCCCTCCTGTCCAATGAATGGTTGAATCTGTCCCAACGGTGAGCCAACACATGTTTCCTCCGGCCAATGAGAATTTTACACGTGGACAATCCTCATTGGTCCGGGCTGTTAGCGGGTTATTGGATCCAAAACCGGACCCCATAGCTTAACGGTGACCCTTTATGGTGGATGCCACGTGTCGGTCACCCTTGACAAAAGCACTTCCATGACGCGCCATTTATCGTCATGGAAGTGGACACTTCCGTGATGAAAATTTTGGTAATGTCATGGAACACTTCTACGACAGCACAGGTATGACTATCTTGATTCTGTCATAAAAATCGTCATGGATGTACATGCATGATAGAAAACATGACCTACTATGACAAACACGTATCATCACAGAAGTGTTATTTTTTGTTGTGTTAGAGAGCAATTTTTATTGCTTGCACCGATGACAACTTACTTGAAGGATCTTACTCAATCCATAGTTAGGTATAGTGGACTCTCATTGCAAAACTGGTTTAAGGGATGTTTGGATGCGCAAGTAGTATCTCTACTTGGTGCAAAAGATTTGGCTAGCATGGGGTGAGAAGCAAACTCGACATGTTGGAGGATCCATGACAATATAACTTCTATTCGGATATAAGAAAACATAACCCATTATGTTGTCTTCCTTGTCCAACATCAACTTTTTAGCACTTAATATTCTAGTGAGTGCTTACAATCACAAAAGATGTCCAAGATAGTATATTTATATGTGAAACCTCTCTTTCTTTATTACTTCCTATTAATTGCAACAATGACCAAAACTATGTTTGTCAACTCCCAACAAATTTCATGCGACATACTTCTTATATGTGAAGTCGTCACTTCCCATAAGATCATTATATAACCGTCTTATTTCTTTTATTCTTTATTTCTTTCTCAAGATCATAGCAAGAAAGCAAAGCCCTCAACTCAAAAACTAATCTTTATTATATAACTCTCGGACTCGATTACATAGAGGGAACACAAAGCAAAACTCAAAGCTAGAGCATACTAAAAGTTTATTCTACTAAACTGAAACATAACCAAAAGGATCGAACTAAGAAAAATGATAAAGGTAAAGATGTGATGGTGATACGATACCGGGCACCTCCCCCAAGCTTGGCAGTTGCCAAGGGGAGTGCCCATACACATGTATTTAGGTCTCTTTCTTCAGAGGTGGTGATGATGGAGTTTCTGTCAGCTTGATTAAGATATTCTTTAGATCCTACAATTCTTGGAGTACACGTTGAAGCATAATTGCATTCATCTGAATCTCTTCTAAATGATGCTCGTTTTCTGGCCACCATGAGCTTTTCCCTGCACCACCTTCCCTTGGGCGGGATATATCCCAATTGGAGGGTATGTGTGAGTGAGGAGTATTCTCCTCCCCATAATTATGGACCAAATTATGAAAGTTGTTCCGATGTAACCTATGTAAGGGCCTCCTAGGGGGAAATCCTTCTTGTATCTATTGGCCTTCATGGTTGCTTGTAGCACCTACTGCTTGATGGGGATTAGGAATAGCGCAGATGCCAGCAAGAGTGCCTCTCTCCGAAGCCGGAGGGTAGACATCAAGCGAATCCCCTTGATCTTCTTCCATCGTGACTTCCCTGGCTTGCGCCCTCCTGAGTTCCATCTGCATCAACCAAGCATCGTCATCCACATTGTTGGAGGAGGAGAAAGACATGATGCCTGGCTTGGAAAACTCTGGCAGAAAACAGCTCAAAACGAAAACATGAGATTTTGCCGTGGTACGGTGGTCAAAACCTTCGGGAGGTTATATAATGAATTTTTACCGACCAAAAGGAGTGTACTACAAGAAAACGGAGTTCAGAGGGCACACGAGGTGGCCACAAGCCTGGGATGCGTGCCCAGGGGGGTAGGGTACGCCCCTAGGGCTTGTTGCCTCCTCATGCACTTTTCAGACTATTTTTTATTTTCCTAATTTTTTAAATATTCCAGAACGGAGTAAAATTGCCATTGGAAAAAATTTGGAGTCGGTTTACTTACCGTACCACATACCTATTCCTTTTCGGAGTCTGAAACGTTCTGGTAAGCCTCCCTTATGTACTCCTCCGGTGTTATGGTATTGATAATATTGGTCTCAACATTCATGGGAGTACCTGAGATATAATGTTTCATTCTTTTCCCATTTACCACCTTCGGGTTAGTTCCTTCGGCGTTGTTGATTTTGTTGGCACCAGAATGGTAAACCTCCTCGATAATATAAGGACCTTCCCATTTAGAGAGAAGCTTTCCTGCAAAAAACCTCAAGCGAGAGTTGTATAGCAAAACATAGTCACCTACATTAAATTCACGCTTTTGTATCCTTTTGTCATGCCATCTTTTAACTTTTTGGTTAAACAACTTGGCATTCTCATAGGCTTGGGTTCTCCATTCATCAAGAGAGCTAATGTCAAATAACCACTTTTCATCGGCAAGTTTGAAATCATAGTTGAGCTCTTTAATTGCCCAATAAGTGATACGTCTCCAACGTATCACTTAATTTTTGATTGTTCCATGCTATTATATTATCTGTTTTGGATGTTTAACGGGCTTTATTATCCACTTTTATGTTATTCTTGGGACTAACCTATTAACCGAAGGCCCAGTGCAAATTGCTGTTTTTTTTGCCTATTTCAGTGTTTCGCAGAAAAGGAATATCAAACGGAATCCAAACGGAATGAAACCTTCATGCGGATCGTTTTTGGAACAAAGGAAATCCATGAGACTTGGAGTGGACGTCAAGGAAGAAACGAGACGGCCACGAGGTAGGAAGGAGAGCCCAGGGGGGTAGGCACGCCCCCCACCCTCATGGGCCCCTCGTGGCTCCACCGACCTACTTCTTTCACCTATATATACTCATATACCTTGAAAACATCCAGGAGCACCACGAAACCCTATTTCCACTGCAGCAACCTTCTGTACCCGTGAGATCCCATCTTGGGGCCTTTTCCGGCGCTCCGCCGGAGGGGGAATTGATCACGGAGGGCTTCTACATCAACACCATAGCCTCTCCGATGATGTGTGAGTAGTTTACCACAGACCTTCGGGTCCATAGTTATTAGCTAGATGGCTTCTTCTCTCTCTTTGGATCTCAATACAAAGTTATCCTCGATCTTCTTGGAGATCTATTCGATGTAATTCTTTTTACGGTGTGTTTGTCAAGATCTGATGAATTGTGGGTCTATGATAAGATTATCTATGAACAATATTTGATTCTTCTCTGAATTCTTATATGCATGATTTAATATCTTTGTAAGTCTCTTCGAATTATCAGTTTGGTTTGGCCTACTAGATTGATCTTTTTTGCAATGGGAGAAGTGCTTAGCTTTGGGTTCAATCTTACGGTGTCCTTTCCCAGTGATAGCAGGGGCAGCAAGGCACGTATTGTATTGTTACCATCGAGGATAAAAAGATGGGGTTTATATCATATTGCTTGAGTTTATCCCTCTACATCATGTCATCTTGCCTAATGTATTACTCTGTTCTTATGAACTTAATACTCTAGATGCATGCTGGATAGCGGTCGATGTGTGGAGTAATAGTAGTAGATGCAGAATCGTTTCGGTCTACTTGTCATGGACGTGATGCCTATATACATGATCATGCCTAGATATTCTCATAACTATGCGCTTTTCTATCAATTGCTCGATAGTAATTTGTTCACCCACCGTAGAATTTGCTATCTTGAGAGAAGCCACTAGTGAAACCTATGGCCCCCGGGTCTATTTTCCATCATATTAATCTCCCGTTAATTTGCTATTTCTGTCACCGTTTATTTTGCAATCTTTACTTTTCAATCTATACAACAAAAATACCAAAAATATTTATCTTATTATCTTTATCAGATCTCACTTTTGCAAGTGGACGTGAAGGGATTGACAACCCCTTTATCGCGTTGGTTGCAAGGTTCTTGATTGTTTGTGAAGGTACTAGGGACTTGCGATTAGTCTCCTACTAGATTGATACCTTGGTTCTCAAAAACTGAGGGGAATACTTACGCTACTTTGCTGCATCACCCTTTCCTCTTCAAGGGAAAACCAACACATGCTCAAGAGGTAGCAATAAGCTTTATGTTCTAGTTCAAGAGGTAAGTGACATGCTTTTCCATAAACCATTTTATATGGAGACATGCCCAGAGGGTTTTTATAAGAAGTTCTATAAGCCCATAATGCATCATCAAGTTTCGAGACCAATTCTTTCTAGATCTATTGACAGTCTTTTGCAAAATCAACTTTATTTCTCGATTACTCAATTCTACTTGACCACTAGACTAAGGATGATATGGAGATGCAATTCTATGGTTAACATCATACTTAGCAAGCAATTTACGAAAAGCACCATGAATAAAGTGTGAACCACCATTAGTCATTAAATATCTAGGGACCCCAAACCTCGGGAAAATAACTTCTTTAAGCATTTTAGTGGAAGTGTTATGATCAGCACTACTAGTTGGAATAGCTTCTACCCACTTAGTAACATAATCAACAGCAACAAAAATATGTGTATACCCATTAGAGGAAGGAGAAGGTCCCATATAATCAAATCCCCAAACATCAAATGGTTCAGTAACAAGTGAATAATACATAGGAATTTCCTGACGACTAATAATGTTACCAATTCTTTGACATTCATCAGAAGACAAGACATACTTATGAGCATCCTTGAAGAGAGTAGGCCAATAAAAACCAGATTGTAATACCTTGTGGGCAGTTCTATCTCCAGCATGGTGTCCTCCATAGGCCTCGGAGTGACACTTGCATAGGATTTGTTCCTGTTCATGCTCCGGTACACAACGTCTAATAACACCACCTACTCCTTGTTAATAAAGGTGTGGGTCATCCCAGAAGTAATGTCTTAAAACACAGAAAAACTTTTTCTTTTGTTGGTATGTGAAGCTAGGTGGTATAAATTTAGCAACAATATAATTGGCATAATCAGTGTACCATGGAGCACTACGAGATGCATTTATTACAGCAAATTGTTCATCATGAAAGCTATCATCAATAGGTAGTGGGTCATCAAGAACATTTTCTAACCTAGACAAGTTGTCTGCTATGGGGTTCTCAGCTCCCTTTCTATCAATAATATGCAAATCAAATTCTTGCAGCAAGAGAACCCATCTAATAAGTCTAGGTTTAGCATCTTTCTTTTCCATAAGGTATTTAATAGCAGCATGATCAGTGTGAATAGTTACTTTGGAATCAACAATATAAGATCTGAACTTATCACAAGCAAATACAACTGCTAAAAATTCTTTTTCAGTAGTAGCATAATTTCTTTGAGCACTGTCTAGTGTTTTACTAGCATAATGAATAGCATTCAATTTCTTATCAACTCTTTGTCCTACAACAAGACCAACAGCATAATCACCAGCATCACACATAATTTCAAAGGGTGAGTTCCAATCAGGTGGTTGAACAATAGGTGCAGAAATCAAGGCTTTCTTAAGTATTTTAAATGCTTCTACACAATCATCATCAAACACAAATGGAACAACTTTTGCAAAAGCTTAGTAAGAGGCCTAGAAATTTTAGAGAAGTCTTTAATAAACCTCCTATAGAAACCAGCATGACCGAGGAAACTTCTTATACCTTTGATATCTTTAGGACACGACATTTTTTCAATAGCATCAACTTTAGCTTTATCAACTTCCATACCTCTTTCAGAAATTTTATGCCCCAAGACAATACCTTCATTAACCATAAAGTGTCACTTCTCCCAATTCAAGACAAGATTAGTTTCTTCACATCTCTGCAAAACTCGATCAAGGTTGCTTAAGCAGTCATCAAAAGAAGTTTCGTAAATGGAGAAATCATCCATGAAAACCTCAACAATATTTTCACAAAATCAGAGAATATAGCAGTCAAACATCTTTGAAAAGTAGCAGGTGCATTGCATAAACCAAAAGGTATATGTCTATAAAGCAAAGGTAACGAAAGGGCAAGTAAAAGTAGTTTTCTCTTGATCCTCTTGTGACACAGGTATTTGAGAAAAACCAGAATAACCATCTAGAAAGCAAAAGTGTGTATGTTTAGATAGTCTTTCTAGCATTTGATCAATAAAAGGTAGAGGGTAATGATCTTTCCTAGTAGCTTTGTTTAATTTTCTAAAGTCAATTACCATTCTATAACCTGTGACAATTCTTTGTGGAATCAATTCATTCTTATCATTAGGAACAACAGTAATACCTCCCTTCTTAGGGACACAATGAACAGGACTTTCCCATCTACTATCAGCAATAGGATAAATTATACCTACTTCCAGAAGCTTTAATATTTCATTTCTTACCACTTCCTTAATCTTATGATTTAACCGTCGTTGATGATCAACAACTGGTTTAGCATCATGCTCTTTATTAATTTTGTGCTAACATAAAGTGGGACTAATGCCCTTAAGATCATCAACAGTATATCCAATAGCGGCACGGTGCTTCTTCAGAGTTTTCAATAATTTCTTTTCTTCATGCTCTGAAAGGTTAGTAGTAATAATAACATGATATATCTTTTTCTCATCAAGATAAGCATATTTAAGAGTATCAGGTAATGGTTTAAGCTCAAACACGGGATCACCCTTGGGTGGAGGAGGATCCCCTAGGATTTCAACAGGCAAGTTGTGTTTCAAAATAGGTCCCTGTTTAAAGAATACTTCATCTATTTCCCTTCTTTCATTCATAAACATATCATTTTCGTGGTCTAGCAAATATTGTTCTAAAGGATCATTAGGAGGCACGGCAATAGAAGCAAGACCAATAATTTCATCTTTACTAGGCAATTCTTTATCGTGGGGTTGTCTACGAAATTTAGGCAAAATTAAACTCATGAGACATATCCCCCAAACCAATAGTAACACCATCCTTTTTGCAGTCTATCCTAGCATCAATAGTATTTAAGAAGGGTCTACCAAATATAATGGGACAAAAGCTATCTTGTGGAGAACCAAGAACAAGAAAATCAGCAGGATATTTAACTTTCCCACACAAGACTTCAACATCTCTAACAATCCCAATTGGTGATATAGTATCTCTATTGGCAAGTTTAATAGTGACATCAATATCTTCTATTTCAGCGGGTGCAATATCATTCATAATTTCTTGATATAAGGTAAAGGTAATTGCACTCACACTAGCACCCAAATCACATAAGCCTTGATAACAATGATCTCCTAGTTTAACAAAAACAACAGGCGTGCCAACAATAGGTCTATGCTTATCTTTAGCATCAGGTCTAGCAATTCTAGCAGCTTCATCACAGAAATAAATAACATGCCCATCAATATTATCGACCAAGAGATCTTTAACCATAGCAACTAGATTCAACTTTAATTTGTTCAGGGGGTGTAGGTGTTATAATATAACTCCTACGAACCACAGCTGAAGTTTTAGCATGTTCCTTTATTCTAACAGGGAAAGGTGGTTTCTCAATATAAGAAGTAGGAACAATAGGATCAACATTATAAGTAATAGTCTCCTCTTCAGCTTTAATTAGTTCTACTATTTTCACTTTAATGGGAGGATGATATTTAAACCAGTTCTCCTTAGGGAGATCAACATGAGTAACAAATGATTCACAGAAAGAAGCTACTATCTCAAAGTCAAGTCCATATTTAGTGCTAAATTCACGAAAAGTATCGGTATCCATAAAAGATTTAACACAATCAAACTTGAGGTTTATACCTGACTCCTTACCTTCATCGAGTTCGCAATCTTCAGAGTTGTGTTTAACTCTTTCCAATAAATCCCATTTGAATTCAATAGTCTTATTCATAAAAGAACCAGTACAAGAAGTATCGAGCATGGATTGATCATTACGAGAAAGCCGAGCATAAAAATTCTGAACAATAATTTCTCTTGAGAGCTCATGGTTGGGGCATGAATATAACATTAACTTAAGCCTCCCCCAAAGTTGAGCGATACTTTCTCCTTCACGAGGCCAAAAATCATAAATATAGTTCCGATCACGATGAACTAGATGCATAGGATAAAACTTCTGATGAAATTCCAATTTCAACCGGTTGTAATTCCAAGTCCCAATATCACCGCATTGCTTATACCATGTCAATGCCCTCTCTTTCAAAGATAAAGGGAAGACCTTCTTCTTGACTTCATCCTCGGGCAAACCTGCAAGCTTAAATAATCCACAAACTTCATCCACATAGATTAGATGCATATGAGGATGTAATGTTCCATCTCATGCATAAGGATTAGCTAGCAGTTTCTCTATCATACCTGAAGAAATTTCATAATAAATATTTTCAGTAGGTTCATTAGGTTGAGGAGCAACTTCTTGCTCTACTGGTCGGGGTGAAGATACCCCGAACAAGCCCCTCAAAGGATTATTTTCCATAGCAACAAGTGACAGTAAATTTCAGCACACTATATAAATGTTTTCTTACCAAATTCCACTTACCAAAGGCGCTTCACTCCCCGGCAACAACGCCAGAAAAGAGTCTTGATGACCCACAAGTATAGGGGTTCTTTCTTAGTCCTTTCGATAAGTAAGAGTGTCGAACCCAACGAGGAGCAGAAGGAAATGACAAGTGGTTTTCAGCAAGGTATTCTCTGCAAGCACTGAAATTATCGGTAACAGATAGTTTTGTGATAAGATAATTCATAACGGGTAACAAGTAACAAGTGTAACTAAGGTGCAGCAAGGTGGCCCAATCCTTTTTGTAGCAAAGGATAAGCCTGGACGAACTCTTATATAAAGCAAATCGCTCCTGAGGACACATGGGAATTATTGTCAAGTTAGTTTTCATCATGCTCATATGATTTGCATTTGTTACTTTGATAATTTGATATGTGGCTGGACCGGTGCTTGGGTTCTGTCCTTACTTGGACAAGCCTCCCACTTATGATTAACCACTCTTTCAAGCATCTGCAACTACAAAAGAAGAATTAAGATAAATCTAACCATAGCATGAAACGTATGGATCCAAATCAGCCCCTTATGAAGCAACACATAAACTAGGGTTTAAGCTTCTGTGTAGCGACCCGACCCGAATGGATCAAGTCTCTGTGCTTAAATGTCATCCCTGGATCGGTATGCTGACACACACAGTACTCGAGGATTTATAACAGAGGTAAATCACATGCATAAAGTAACATAAATACCATTACCTCAATCCAAATAGCGGAAGTAACAAGGTTGTGGATTCCCATCAACACCAACGGCAAAGTTGAGTGTAGAAATTGTAACCCTAACGAATCACTTACTCATCGTAAGATATCCTGCAACATGAAACGTTGCAGCCCGAAAACGGGTCAGCACATGGAATATGCTGGCAAATTCACACCATAGAGAAATGATGAACAAAGGCTATCACTACATGCATATATGGCTGGTGGAAAAGCTCTATGGTTATAATGTTTTTGCGAAAGCCAATTTTTCCCTACTTCAAAGGAATAAATTTTATTTAACTATCATGGTGGTTGTGAAACATTGAGATGGTTGACAGCATCTCAATCCCAATTAAGTATCATCATTTACCCAACAAAATTAATTATAAGTAACATGGTGATGAGATTCAACGGATAATCCAAGAACTAGATACTCAAGTTGTCCATAACCGGGGACACGACTAACCATGATTAGTTTGTACACTCTGCAGAGGTTTGCGCACTTTTCCCCACAAGACTCGATCGCCTCCGCTTGATTCTCGCACTGCATGATGTTTGAGAAACGGATGACCGAGACACAGTCTTTCAGAAACAATCACTCTTTACTCTGGGTGGACCGGTACACCTACTTTCCCCTACATCTGCTAGCCCACCTCTTCAAGAGATCCTGTAACCTACTCAGCTATGCTAGAGCCCATAATAGCTTGTGGCTGCACACGGAAGTTTCTAGCATGAATAATCTTATGATCCCTTTGAGCCTGGGTGGCGGACCTTATACATACAGACAACACTGGGTTCTCCAGGTGCCTCAATCCACCCAGATGTGAGTTTTAGTTGCCACCTTAAGTTGAACCATTAATATACATCTCACATCTGTCATGAATATCACTCAAACCCATCCACGTCTACGAGCATAGCATGGCAATAATAAAGCAACGTAGAAGTAACTCCCAAGGGTTTGATAAGAAAAACAGGTAATAGGTACTACCTCAACTACTTCCCAATACCCACAATTTAATTAGATCCTAATCATGCAATGTTTGAGGAATAGATCTAATGCAGTAAAACTGGGTATGAACGGGGTATGATCAAAGTGTTACTTGCCTGCAATGTTGATGAAGATGATTCACACTCAAAACTCTTGATAGATCTACTCGTCACACTCCGGTCAATCTATCGTAAGCAAGCAATAGTAACCACACATAAGCAATCACTCAAAAGATCGAGAAGAACGAAGAAGACGATTCGGGAAACATCAAAACCAAGCAAATAACTCTTGCAACATAAAACAATCTCTAACAGTACCAAAATTATATGAATTTGGCCTTATCAGAAAGTTTAGGTCAAGAGCTTCGATTTGCAAAAAGAATCAACTAAATCGGAGTTACGAAACTCAAGTTATGAACAAAAGAAGTTTGAATACAAATCTGTTTGAATTCAAATTTTAAAACTTTCAAAAACATGTTTAAGTTGTTTTACTAGATAGAGGGGATCATAAAGAACATGTGGGCATTGGTTTCGTTGGATTTGGACAAACGAGTAAAAAGTAGTGATCGTTTGAAAATCAGGGACTAATTTGTAAATAAAATAACTGCAACTAGGTCCCTGGCGTAAATAAACAGAAAACGAAAAGACTAAATAACGAACGCTCGTTTATAAGACCTAAACAGTGGACGTTCGCAGTTTAGTAAAACCTAAAAAAACAGGTCTAGGTTTTCTTAATAAAACCAAAAACGAAAAAAAAATAAACCGGGGCGGTTCACGGTTTATACCGGTTCGAGGGAAAATAAACCCAAGGCGGCGGCTACTCCGGCGAAGTGCGGCGGTGAGGCGGAGCGACGTGGCGGCGGCGGCTCGGGTCCGGCGCTCCGGTGGTCGACGAGGCCGGCAAAGGGGTCGAGGAGAGGCGGCGCAGTGCGGCGGAGCCGATGGTGGCGACGGCGGTGCTCCACGGCGACGGGACGAAGCGTGGCGGCGGCGGCGGATCTCGTCGGGGCGGGCTCCGGCGAGGGTGGCGGTTGCGGCGGGGAGAAGGAGAGAGGGGTCGGGGTGGCCCGGTATTTAAGGAGAGGCGAGGCGTGGAGGAGGGGGCGGGGCTAGGCGGCGGCGGGCCGTAGCCGAGCCGGACTCGGTGGCGTGCGGCGGCGGGAGTCGTCCCGTGCTCGGGGACGAGGCAGACGAGCAGCGTGGGCTGGGTCGTGGCCTGGCCTGGGAGCTGGGCCGGCCCAGTCGGAGGGGAGGGTTTTTTTTTAAAAAGAGAAAGAATTTATAAAAACAAAAGAAAATGAAAATATTATATAGGCATATAATATATCAAAATTTTCAGAAAAAGATTTCCTACAACATGAACATTTTTGTAGAGTCAAATAAAATCCACAAAATTTTTAATAAATCAAACAGTGCTGCTGCCTTAATAAAATCCAATAAAAATCATTTTAAAAATACCAAAATGATTTCAAATTTATTTTTCTCCAATTTTCTGATGTAGGGAATCATTTTACCCTAATTTATGTATATTTTATTTTTGGAGAAAATAATTTGAATAAAACTCAAATAACTCCAATATTGAAAAATAATTTCAATGGGACTTTGAATATATCCTTTGAAACTCCCAACTCATATTTCATATGTTTTGAAGAAGTCATTTTATCTTCGCTCGTGAAAATCATTGAGTTGCATAAAGTTTCAGAATTGGAAATATTCTCAAATGAAATTCAAATATTTTCAACACCCCTTTTCATTTAAATAAATGGAAGAAGTCATGTCATCTTCTCTCCAGGGTTTTGTGATGAAAAGAATTTGAATTCATGGAGACCATAAAAGCAAAATGAAAGTTTGGGAAAGTCCTTTTATTCCCTCTCATTTAACTTTCAAAAGATTTCGAATTCCACTCACTTTCAGTCAATCAATCAAACAATCAATCCAATCTATCTGTTTATTATAACATTCCAAAATTTAGAATTTTGGGATGTTACAAACCTACCACCCTTAAAATGAATCTCGTCCTCGAGATTCGGAGAGGCTAGAAAGAAATAGGTTAGGGTTTGGGGGTCTCCTCAAAATCCATCGATCATCTCAGGGGTCTGGGGTGCTACCACCCTTAGAAGCATGGTTACGGTTCCATCAAAACTCGTATACTCCATCCTTGTTGTTGACAGTGTCAGTCTTCTCAGATTCTCAGTATAATTCCTTCTCTGGGCTCTTCCGGTGGTGGCATAACTTTTCCTCAATTCTTCTGTCCTTTCATCTTGGTAAGGTTCTTCCATGACTGGGTCTTCTTAGCTGACGGGTCAGGCGCCAATACTAAACAACTATCGATATCTCATGGTGGTCAACAATTTACGGTTTCTCCTGCAGGAAATGGGTCTGGTTGATCCTCACCGTATAACCTACGATTGGCAAGAACTGCCGTGTACAAGGGAAACATTCTTATACCATTCTAAGCTTCAAGCAAGGTTTGATCGTCGTCTCTCTACTATAGGTAAGTCACTCAGATTTACCATCCCGTATAGCAAAGCGAATAATAAGAGTAAGTCGGTATGGTGATCAATCCATCCCGCACCCAAATCATTACCTTGTATATGGTTTAGCGAATCTCGCATTCTAACACTCGGTCATCCTCGCAAGCATTGCAGAATTTCTCTTGTCGACGAACCAAGTTCGAATAAATCCATGGATTCTGCAAGCCAAACAAACATCTATCGTTCCAACCCTCAGGTTTTGCGTAACTCCTATAAGATCGTCTGTCGATAAAAATCGTAACTTCTTCCAGGGTCTTCCCTTCAACAAGAGTGTGCTTGCTTCTTGGCAGGTCCTGGGGCCTGCGGGTTATGGCCCATCTCATCACTTGTAGTTCCTTGAACTTATCATCGGGCAACTGATCCTTAATCCAACATCCAACTTCCTGGTATTCTTAAATCCATCCAATTGTACTGTCTTCCTTCCTTCTATTGGCACCACTAGGACATGATTACTCAGGCTCATCATGGAATTTCCATTGGTACATATTTCCAACATCATACCTCCTTTATATCCAATAGTAATTTATCTCTTCATCCTCGGGGGATATCCCACATACCGAGATAAAAACTTATACTTATGAAGTCCATACTCCACTTCGTGGGACATCATTATCCTTTCCAGGGTCAAGCGTCCTTACTGGGGAATATTGGCCATCTCTGCATGGCACTTCTTCAACTGGGAAAGGTGAAACACATCATGAACTCATGACAGTCCTTCGGGTGACTCCTATTTGTTGGCCACTTCTCCCATACGTTCCAAAACTCGGTATGGTCCTACAATTCTCGGGGCTAACTTTCCCTTAACTCCAAATAGTTTAACTCCTCGCAGGGGGAACACACGAAGACATGCTCTGTCTCCAATTTCATAGACTACCTCCTTTACATCCAATAATACTCCATACCCTCATATTCTTGGGGTATCCAACATATCGAGATAAAACTCATACTTATTTTGTTCGAAATCCACTTCGTGGAATATCATTACCTTTTTCCAAGGGTCAAGTTTCCTCACGGGGTACTACCACCTTTAAAATGCACAATCTTCCATAGACCATATTTCTCATATCCTCGAAAATGGTCAAAATCTTTCTTCATAAAGTAACAACTCATAAAATCCAAATCAGTATCAATGATGCTAACTTTATTGATTCTCAAATATTACAATCTCCTTCATTCCAT
Organism: Triticum aestivum; assembly: GCF_018294505.1. Taxonomy (NCBI): domain Eukaryota; kingdom Viridiplantae; phylum Streptophyta; class Magnoliopsida; order Poales; family Poaceae; genus Triticum; species Triticum aestivum. Next base: position 353,749,449 of record NC_057799.1, read on the forward strand.
TACATGCCTCAACCCGGTACCTCACAAATAAAAGAAATGTCCACACTACTACTATGTTTCTCGTTGCACTCAACTATTTATCACAAGTCTTCGTCTCCTTGGGGCATTCTCTGGCAAAGTGCCCTGCTTCATCACAACGGAAACATATTACTTCTGACATATCTCGAGGTTTCCTTGTGATTATATAGCCTCCTGGGGTCCTCATCTTCCCTTTTGGGCAATCATTGAAGTAGTGTCCTGAATTTTTGCACCTGAAACATGTGATATGACTCAGGTCTCTCTTTGTAGAAATTAGGTTGTTCCTGGGATCCAATCTATTTCTCTTCCTGGACTTTTCCGTTCCAATCAGGGCTTCTATTTCCTGTGGGTCATACTCTACTTCCTCTGTCGGGAATTCTACTAAATCCCCATTCAGACAATTTTGGGAGATGTGTCCTTCTTCTCCACATGAATAGCATGACTTGGTGCAGGGTTTATTTGGTTCTTCTTTGGGTGTGTCCTCCACCTCTTCCTTCATCACAGATTCCTCTAAACATTTCCATGAGGGCTCTTTTCATTGCTTCTTTCTTCTGCTGGACGGTCCTTTGTACCATGGGGTAGATGTGACACTGAGCAGGGTAGTGGGTAGTCCCTTCACACAAGAAACAAGTGATCTGCCTAGTTGGGCATTCTTCAGCTGGGTGACTTCCTTCACAATTAGGGCATTCATCCTTGTGTTCCTTATGGTTGTGTCCTATTTCTCCACAAGGCTTGTATGCACAAGGTTTCTTCATATCCTTTCCATAAGGCTTCAATTTCTGGGACACAAGACGAGATCTTTGTAGAGTCCACTTAAATTCTTTCCAAGTGGTTACTTCTTGCCATCCATTGATGGTTTGGTACATCCTCCACCAAGTAGCAGCACCTCTTTCAAAACATTGAAGAGCATGCCGGGTCATATCCTTTCCGACTATAGGGTTATTCTTCATGTGATCCTCCATGTTCTGAATCCATCGGTCCGTCTCCAATTGACTCATCGGTCCAGAAAATACAAGCTCATCTCCATTCATCCTATATTGGGTCCAAGGGTTTGGGGTGAGATAAGAGAGATAGAGAGGGATACACACAATACAAACAATAGTTTTGAAAAGACAGATTTTTTTATTGTGGCTGTCGGAAAAACAACAAACAAATGACAGCTCACAAACGTCGCATCTAACGTAGGTATAACAGGGGTTTGGTCTTCTAAAGGTCAATAAGTCTTCAACGTCGCCAAACTCTTCAAGTCTTGTTCATGTCTCCGATGGCTTCTTGCAATCATGCTTGTCCTTCTCAAGTTCTTTTGCCAAATCATCTCTGTTGACGCGAAGTCTCTCGTGACGTCCTTTAAATTTCGGGAGTTGCGTTCCAAACTTCTGGGTTTCAACATCCTTGACATGAACCATGATCCTACTGTCCTTCAGTTCCTGACGAGTCTTTGATGTCTCGAGGTTTTGCTCCTCCATCATGGCTACTTTCAACTTCTGGGTTCTGAGTTCTTCACGAAACGCTTACTTGTCGAATACTGCTTCCTGAAGGTTCATCTTTAAACTTCCTGATGTAATGCTCCAGACCCTGGTGATACACCAGCTAAGGTTAAAACTTCGTCTTGCTGATAGGTGCTCCATCAGTTTTCTACCATCCAATCCCTCCATGCATCTACATGCTTAAGTCCGCACGGTGACAATAGCATAAGCGGACGATAACATCATGGATAACCGTGTTTATGCCCATGTTACTGCCATGAGATTTCATTCCATAACTGATATCTCCTGTCTTTGGGTTTTCTTGACAAAACTTTGAGTTTCTAACTCTCCATGTTTCGGATCTTTCTCCGATACACCTTGATCTCGGGCATTGACGGCTTCCATAGTCTGCCAAGTTCCATAAGGGTAACCTTCCTAGGTCATACACATCTGGCAATTTTTCAGAGCCTTCAAATTCTCCCAGTCTTCGGAATCTTCAACCGTTGTAGTTTCCATTATCATAATGCACGGTAAAATCCTCTTCATTCCGAATGGTCTTAGTTGTCAGATATTCCTGTACTTCTTGAAGTGGTCTCATCCATCGAATCTTCGAGTGGTCAAAAGGGGAAAGGGGTATGGTCTCACTAAAAGGGAATATTTGAATAAGACTCAGAAAAGGAGAGAGGTAAAAGATCTTTTTGAAAAGGAAAGTTTTGGAGAAAATCCTTCCTATGGGATTGCCAGTTTCTAGGGTCACGTCCTACAGTCAACATGTGCTCTGATACCATCTTGTAGCGACCCGACCCGAATGGATCAAGTCTCTGTGCTTAAGTGTCATCCCTGGATCGGTATGCTGACACACACAGTACTCGAGGATTTATAACAGAGGTAAATCACATGCATAAAGTAACGTAAATACCATTACCTCAATCCAAATAGCGGAAGTAACAAGGTTGTGGATTCCCATCAACACCAACGGCAAAGTTGAGTGTAGAAATCGTAACCCTAACGAATCACTTACTCGTCGTAAGATATCCTGCAACATGAAACGTTGCAGCCCGAAAACGGGTCAGCACATGGAATATGCTGGCAAATTCACACCATAGAGAAATGATGAACAAAGGCTATCACTACATGCATATATGGCTGGTGGAAAAGCTCTATGGTTATAATGTTTTTGCGAAAGCCAATTTTTCCCTACTTCAAAGGAATAAATTTTATTTAACTATCATGGTGGTTGTGAAACATGAGATGGTTGACAGCATCTCAATCCCAATTAAGTATCATCATTTACCCAACAAAATTAATTATAAGTAACATGGTGATGAGATTCAAATGATAATCCAAGTACTAGATACTCAAGTTGTCCATAACCGGGGACACGACTAACCATGATTAGTTTGTACACTCTACAGAGGTTTGCGCACTTTTCCCCACAAGACTCGATCGCCTCCGCTTGATTCTCGCACTGCATGATGTTTGAGAAACGGATGACCGAGACACAGTCTTTCAGAAACAATCACTCTTTACTCTGGGTGGACCGGTACACCTACTTTCCCCTACATCTGCTAGCCCACCTCTTCAAGAGATCCTGTAACCTACTCAGCTATGCTAGAGCCCATAATAGCTTGTGGCTGCACACGGAAGTTTCTAGCATGAATAATCTTATGATCCCTTTGAGCCTGGGTGGCGGACCTTATACATACAGACAACACTGGGTTCTCCAGGTGCCTCAATCCACCCAGATGTGAGCTTTAGTTGCCACCTTAAGTTGAACCATTAATATACATCTCACATCTGTCATGAATATCACTCAAACCCTTCCACGTCTACGAGCATAGCATGGCAATAATAAAAGCAACGTAGAAGTAACTCCCAAGGGTTTGATAAGAAAAACAGGTAATAGGTACTACCTCAACTACTTCCCAATACCCACAATTTAATTAGATCCTAATCATGCAATGTTTGAGGAATAGATCTAATGCAGTAAAACTGGGTATGAACGGGGTATGATCAAAGTGTTACTTGCCTGCAATGTTGATGAAGATGATTCACACTCAAAACTCTTGATGATCTACTCGTCACACTCCGGTCAATCTATCGTAAGCAAGCAATAGTAACCACACATAAGCAATCACTCAAAAGATCGAGAAGAACGAAGAAGACGATTCGGGAAACATCAAAACCAAGCAAATAACTCTTGCAACATAAAACAATCTCTAACAGTACCAAAATTATATGAATTTGGCCTTATCAGAAAGTTTAGGTCAAGAGCTTCGATTTGCAAAAAGAATCAACTAAATCGGAGTTACGAAACTTAAGTTATGAACAAAAGAAGTTTGAATACAAATCTGTTTGAATTCAAATTTTAAAACTTTTAAAAACATGTTTAAGTTGTTTTACTGGATAGAGGGGATCATAACGAAGACGTGGGCGTTGGTTTCGTTGGATTTGGACAAACGAGTAAAAAGTAGTGATCGTTTGAAAATCAGTGACTAATCTGTAAATAAAATAACTGCAACTAGGTCCCTGGCGTAAATAAACAGAAAATGAAAAGACTAAGTAACGAACGCTCGTTTATAAGACCTAAACAGTGGACGTTCGCAGTTTAGTAAAACCTAAAAAAACAGATCTAGGTTTTCTTAATAAAACCAAAAACGAAAAAAAATAAACCGGGGCGGTTCACGGTTTATACCGGTTCGAGGGAAAATAAACCCAAGGCGGCGGCTACTCCGGCGAAGTGCGGTGGTGAGGCGGAGCGACGCGGCGGCGGCGGCTCGGGTCCGGCGGCTCCGGTGGTCGACGAGGCCGGCAAAGGGGTCGGGGAGAGGCGGCGCAGTGCGGCGGAGCCGATGGTGGCGACGGCGGTGCTCCACGGCGACGGGACGAAGCGTGGCGGCGGCGGCGGATCTCGTCGGGGCGGGCTCCGGCGAGGGCGGCGGTTGCGGCGGGGAGGAGGAGAGAGGGGTCGGGGTGGCCCGGTATTTAAGGAGAGGCGAGGCGTGGAGGAGGGGGCGGGGCTAGGCGGCGGCGGGGCGTAGCCGAGCCGGACTCGGTGGCGTGCAGCGGCGGGAGTCGTCCCGTGCTCGGGGACGAGGCGGACGAGCAGCGTGGGCTGGGCCGTGGCCTGGCCTGGGAGCTGGGCCGGCCCAGTTGGAGGGGAGGGTTTTTTTTTTAAAAAAGAGAAAGAATTTATAAAAACAAAAGAAAATGAAAATATTATATAGGCATATAATATATCAAAATTTTCAGAAAAAGATTTCCTACAACATGAACATTTTTGTAGAGTCAAATAAAATCCACAAAATTTTAATAAATCAAACAGTGCTGCTGCCTTAATAAAATCCAATAAAAATCATTTTAAAAATACTAAAATGATTTCAAATTTATTTTTCTCCAATTTTCTGATGTAGGGAATCATTTTACCCTAATTTATGTATATTTTATTTTTGGAGAAAAATAATTTGAATAAAACTCAAATAACTCCAATATTGAAAAATAATTTCAATGGGACTTTGAATATATCCTTTGAAACTCCCAACTCATATTTCATATGTTTTGAAGAAGTCATTTTATCTTCGCTCGTGAAAATCATTGAGTTGCATAAAGTTTTAGAATTGGAAATATTCTCAAATGAAATTCAAATATTTTCAACACCCCTTTTCATTTAAATAAATGGAAGAAGTCATGTCATCTTCTCTCCAGAGTTTTGTGATGAAAAGAATTTGAATTCATGGAGACCATAAAAGCAAAATGAAAGTTTGGGAAAGTCCTTTTATTCCCTCTCATTTAACTTTCAAAAGATTTCGAATTCCACTCACTTTCAGTCAATCAGTCAAACAATCAATCCAATCTATCTGTTTATTATAACATTCCAAAATTTAGAATTTTGGGATGTTACATTCTGTCACTCTAGCCACCCATCATCTACTTATTACTTCCCAATGCCTTACCCTAGGCCAAATCATGGCGAAGCGTCATGTAGTCGACGTTCACACAACACCACTAGAGGAAAGATAACATAAATCTCATCAAAATATCGAACGAATACCAAACTCACATGATTACTTATAACAAGACTTCTCCCATGTCCTCAGGAACAAACGTAACTACTCACAAAGCATATTCATGTTCATAATTAGAGAAGTAATAAATATCATTAAGGATCTGAACATATGATCTTCCACCGAATAAACCAACTAGCATCAACTATAAGGAGTAATCAACACTACTAGGAACCCACATGTACCAATATGAGGTTTTGAGACAAAGATCGGATACAAGAGATGAACTAGGGTTTGAGAGGAGATGGTGCTGCTGAAGATGTTGATGGATATTGACCCCCTCTCGATGAGAGGATCATTGGTGATGATGATGGCTTTGACTTCCCCCTCCGGGAGGGAAGTTTCCCCGGCAGAACAGCTCCGCCGGAGCCCTAGATTGCTTCTGCCCAGGTTCCGCCTCGAGACGGCGGCGCTTTGTCCCGAAAGCTTCCTTATGATTTTTTTCTAGGTCAAAACCCTTCATATAGCAGAAGATGGGCACCAGAGACCTACCAGGGGGCCCACAAGCCCTAGGGGCGTGCCCAGGAGGTAGGGCACGCCCCCTAGGCTTGTGGCCTCCTGGTGGGTCCCCTGTGGTATTTTCTTCGCCTAATATTTTTTATATATTCCAAAATAGTTCTTCGTAAATTTTCAAGACTTTTGGAGTTGTGCAAAATAGGTCTCTCAGATTTGCTCCTTTCCGGTCCGGAATTCCAGCTGCCGGCATTCTCCCTCTTCATGTAAACCTTGTAAAATAAGAGAGAAAAGGCATAAGTATTGTACCATAATATGTAATAGCAGCCCATAATGCAATAAATATCAATATAAAAGCATGATGCAAAATGGACGCATCAACTAGCACCTCCATTCATATTATACCAGAATTTCCACAATAAGCTTACATGAACTTCTACAGTATAATTACTTTGAAACTTTGACAATGTGCTTAGTTTGAACTTCTCCAAAAATTCCGTTTAATAGTGGAATAACATACTATATACTGACATGACATAAGTTTTGTTTGTTTAATCGACCTACTCTAATTGTTCATCAGCCTTGCGCTCCTCCTAGGCTTTGTTGCTTGTGGTTTATGTTTGACATGTACCTCTTCCTCTTCGTCTTCCTCTTCTTCGATGATGTCTTCATCTTCTTCTTCTTCTTCCCCGTCCTCGTCTTCAAAGTCTTTCTCATCTTCATCTTCCACCACTTTCTTTGTGCTAGCTCTAGGTTTTGTTTTCCCTTTCTTTTCTGACTTTTGACTCCTCTTTTCAGATACTTCTATGCGCTTCGGGCATGTTCTTGCATTGTGTGGTTCATATTCCTTGCATATGCTACAACACCTACTGCTAGCTTTCTCTGGGTGTGGTCCCTTGTTATGTTTCTGAGGTTTGGGTTGCTTGACTTCCTTGGTATCTCTTCTTTCCAGAAGTGTTTTAAAAGTTAATTTGTTGTGTCCTACAACCTATTTGCATACACTCCATTGCCTTTATCCCAGTGGCACTCCATCTCATCCAGCTTGACCACCCTATCTACAGGTGGGGCCTTTATTTGAGCTCTCTGTTCACTTTTCTTTGCTGCAGAATGTTTCTTCCTACCCTTTGTCTTGGAGTACAACGGCGGTTTCATCACCCCTTGCTGCAGCTAGTGTTGGTTTTGCTGTTGTATTGAATGACCTGCACCCCCCTTGCATTGATCGGCTTGAGCAGCGGTCTGGAGCATTTCAGCTTCATAATAAGCAAGATCATCTTCAATTTCAGCATCCTCTTCATCCATTCTTTCGTCAGCATCTCTTTGATTTGCTGAATGTGTGGCGTCAAGTTCTTCTACGAGCCTCTTGAGAACATAGAAGGCTATGTCGTATTGTTGTTCGCATCTCATTGCTTTCTTATTAACCTTCAAATTTAGCGGCGGCGAGATATCTTGCTTGGAGAGTTTTGAGCTGCCATCCGATCTATTGTGTTGTAGTCCCTTGTATCAAATGTGGGTTGTGATTTTGCAGTCTTTGTGTACCGTTTCAGGATATACTTGTCTGGAAATTTGTCAGCTCTTAGGTAGTCCAAGGTGTTCATTATGTGAAGGCAGAACAGACCTGCCTTTGTGTGAATGCATAATACATTGTTTGTGAGCCAACAATTAGGTAGTATATAGTGCTATCATACTACTAGTTTAAATTTTTTTAATTAGTTTGTTTTTTAGCTCACCTGTGTGTGTCCAAATCTTGCATTCGCACTCATATATTTCATTCACTGGGTTAGCTACAACCTGGAATATATGCTTTGACCAGGAAAACCTTCTTTCCTCATCATTGTCACCCTTGTTGTGGTAGTACACAAGGTACTTAGTGTCCTCTGTATTTTTTTGCGTGGAAAAGTGTGCTCTTTCTCATCCTCTCCCTCATCTTGGTGTATACGGCTCTCGTGTACTTGATAGCCATGTCTTCCTCATAGCCGTGATATGTTTTTATCACTGGATTTTTCTGCATATGTCAAAAATAAGAGATTAGTCGAGCAGAGTAATTGATTTTTTATGTAGATAGCAAGTGCACATGTTCAAGGAAGTCAGAATATGAGGTTTCTTTTTTTGTCTTAATACCATGCTGGCCGTCGGTTGCTCATTCTCCTTCTGCAACCTAGTTTGTATGCAAGCATTTACCCGCCTAGCAAACTTGTGTAGGTTTTGGGTCCCCTTGACAAACCCTCTTTTCAACACGTGATTCATGCTCTCGCTTCGTTGTGTCGAAGTCATTCTAGCACAGAAAAATTTCTTGTAATATGCTGATATCCACATTTTCCTATCACTCCACAACTGCAACATCATCGGGTCGTTCTACAGGTTATACTTCAGCACGAGTGTAGCCCAGGTAGCTTCAAACTCTGTTGGCATTAGCGGCCTATTTAAGATAGATGTGAACTCCTCTTTGAATGTTGGATACTTTTTGTATAGCAACGTGAGGTATTCCTTGAACTTCTTGAGGATGTGCCAACGGCTTAGCTTGTCGACGGCATTTGGGAATGCTTGTGGTATAGCTTTTGCCATTGACAGGCACTGGTTTGCATGAATAAAAAATTAGGATATACAGTTGTTATTGAACTAACTAATCATGTAAAATGTAAAATGCTTGTTGCACTGGATAGTAAACTTCTGTGATACAATTGCATGAACTTCACAGCCAGCGGTAGGTCTATCTAATCATGTGACATGTTTTTTTCTTATTGCAGTGCTGTTGAACTTTTGTGCTACCAATGCTTGTACTTCATAGCCAGAACTACATTTTTCTAAACATTACATTTTTTCCATACTGCAGTGTTGTTGAACTTCTATGATTCCTATATTTGAACTTCAAAGACATCACTATGATTATTTAATCATGTCACATATATTTTTGCTTCTTGTACTGTTGTTGGACTTCTGTGCTACCAGTGTTTGCACTGCATGGTTTACTTTCTATTCAATTTCAACCAATATGTACGCAACATACCTATGAGAATGCAAGTTGGGTGTTTGTTGTTCATGCACTGTACAAATGTATCGAAGAGCCACTTCAATGATTTTGCATCTTCATCTCTGACCAGGGCAACAACAAATATCATTGACTACAAATGGTGGTTTGTTCCAACAAACACTCCCAGAGGCATATGAAATATGTTAGTCTTGTAAGTTGTGTCGAATGTTACGCAGTCGCCAAAGTCTTAATATGCTCCTCGGGAGCTTGCATTGGACCAGAAAATGTTTTTTATTATATTGTCACTGTCTACTTGTATGTCATAGAAGAATTCATCATTGATTGCCTTCATGTCTTTAAAGAAAGATACAAGTACATCATCCAAGTCATCTTTCCTTGCATTGATAGCTTTCCTGCAAAATATATACAAATATGCATTTATTATTTTGCTAGGAAGGGTGGTGACTTAGGATGCTATGTACATTGCAGTATGTGCATTTTCCAATACTTACTGGTTTAGTAGGTCTCATCTAGTCATGCTCAGGAAGTAGCTTGCATCTTCATTTTCTGATAGCATGGACATTATTCTTGTATGTTTGACATCATGGTACTACAAGAGCTTTACGTACTCCAAAATAGTGGGGTCATAATTCTTGTGTGAGTGCAAGAATACCAACATGTCAGCAGTTTGGATGAGGTGGTGATTATGATTGTATTCAATGTCCACCACCACACAAGTGTTATCCTCTTGCACCTTCACCCTCATTCTTGCATTGCAGCCTGTCCTCTGCGATGTTTTGTTACGCTTCCTGACAGCTTCTGAAATAGTAGTGTTCGCACACAAACATGTCACCGTGTACCTCCGACGCCGAGGGTGATGCACCGCAGCTCACGTCGAAGAAGACCCGTCTGGAAGCGCGGTATGCAAGCAATCCGACGGACACTTTTGAGGATCCAAAACCCCACACGCCCGGGAGGCACCCCGTCAGGGTGCGCGGCGGCTTGGGGCTGCCCTAGGTCGACCTGATCGCCCCTACAGCCTCGAGGTTCGCCGCCCTGCAACAAGAAGAATGAATGAAGAACGAGGAAGAAGAAGAACAAGAGAAAGAGAGAGAGATAAAGGTAAAAAGTGGTAGATGAATTGATCGATTGTGTGTTCTTCAATCGGCCGTCACCTCTCATCTATTTATGAGGCGGTTGGACTTCCCGTACAAGAAAAGGACTAAAAATTCCATCCAAAACATCAAAATACGCTAACCTAACTCAGACAGGAATCTTTGGCAATTTTCCGGATCAACTCGGAGCCACCGAGTGGTTCGTTTCGGTTCCACCGAGTGAACGTTGCTAGCTCTCTATTACCTTCTGTAATTTCCCGGATCATGTCGGTCTCACCGATTGGTTTGCTACGGTCCCATAGAGTGAACGTTGCCAACTTTCTGTATCCTTCTGTGATTTTTCGGATCAACTCGGTCTCACCGAGTCAATCAACTCGGTCGGTCCAAAATGACTCTGCAACTTCTATTTTTGACTTAGTTTTGCCTCCACAGGTTGCATACGACCTCGGATTAAGACAATTTTTATATCAAAGTCAACCGTTTCGACGAGATGCACAACTTTCATGTTGAAACTTTTTCCATATGAGACAACCTTAATTCAGTTCCTGGCCATTTTATAATCTGATGTCAATATGAGCATCTCTGAACTTGTCATAACTTTTGCATCCGAGCTCCGTTTTAGACCATCTTCATATCCATCTTGACTTCTCTAAGAGAGCCATCCCATGGTGACTTCCAATCATAAGTTTGAATTAATCTTGATATAACTTTAAGCAACTTTTATGATTGTGCCACTTTTGAGCGTCAACACATGCCTCCTGTTTTTTGGCAAAGCTAGTGTGCCAAAAAATAACTTGTGCCATATTAACTCTAAGGATGATGTCAACACTCCATCGTCCATGTTTGCTTAGGGCGATAAGTATATATCGGCCATTACTTATGTGAACTTCTTGATGCAAACTTGGGCGAAATCTTCTCAACTTCATTAACAATTCGGTGATAAGGTTCCATAGATATGTATCTCAAAGTCATCCTCCGAACCATATTGTTCACCTTTTCGCTAGGATTTTACAGATAACCAATAATGAACTTCCTCTAATCCTTGCTTTCGCCTGCATACAACTTTCATTAGTGGCCGAAGCGGTGGGCTTTGGTTCAGCCTTACTTATGTCGGTGAGACCAAGCATCAGCTATTGATAGACATGCAATGCACCATGATCAACGTGGTAGCCGGATGCTTATTGTGCCAACTCATTTTCTCTTCAGTTGTCATGTCTAAATATATGAGCAATATTAAAGCAACCCAAGGTAAATTCTTTATCTAGACATACCTCAAAATAAATTATAAGTGATCCATCAAAACATTGATAACCCTTGGATATTTGTTACACTTCACATAATGAATCACCGAACGCCTCAATATGTGTAGCACCTATGGCAACTAAAGGCTTGCCTCGCTTTACAATCGAACTAAGGACGATGTTCGGATACTACACTGGCCATGCTTTGACATATTCTTAGGATGGTAGATAAATATCAGCCATTAACATAAGGTCCATGTAAACTTCATCCACCAAAGCAAGTATAGCCGAAATAAACAAATGAAATGACAAATCAAATATTCGGCCCTTTGGATCAATAGTAAACTTGTAGCTAATCAAATATATAGTGATTTGGTAATATCCTTTCATGATAGATATTATATTGCATCCACGGATCTAAATAAGCCCATGGAGGGTGACCGGTCGTACCTTCGGCTTAATTGTTTTTGGCTTTCATCCTTCTCTTTCTTCACTTTTGTAACACTTGTTGCAATAGAAGGTTGCACATCATTTTTATTTAGATGCTCCTCTTGGGAACCCATGTAATGTTCTTCTTTTTCAGCTCTTGTGCACTAAGCTTTTGTAATTCCTTCTTTTGCCAATATGATAAGCCGAGTGGGCACCTCGACTATGATTCTGCTTCAACCAATGGAAAATCTTTTTTGGCCTTATGCACCCTCAACTTCTTTTCTGTGGATTTGGCACTTTGACTCTCAACTATTGATTGCTTCATCTAATTGCCTTTAGAAGCCAATGTCAACACTTTCATTGGCTCTTTTTCACTTGAGATCAAATCTGAAGTAGCACTCTTACGACCATCTCTTTTAACACGGTAAACTTGTTTGACCACCTCTTTCTTCTTCCTTGAGCTCCGGACCGATTCCTTATGATTGAAATGGTCTTTAACATGTGATTGTTCAAATGTTGATCTTCTCGGAGCTGCATAATATTGGTGAGATGGTCTAAAATAAGATGGAGAATGTGCCCTTGTATCATACCTATCCCATGATGGATATGGATCTACATGATCGTAGGAAGGTATCCATGTCATTGGCATTGGCGGCACAAAATATGGATATGAATATACTGCATTAGAATTCTCATTTTGCCAATACTGATCCTCGGGTTTGCGCCTAGGGGTTGGTCTTGATGCTCTTGAATTACTTGGCCGATAAGCACTGTTCTCCTCACTTATCTTTTGATGTTTTTCCAATAGTTGCGTGAAAGTGACTTTTGGCTTTTCACCATTGTGCTTACCTCAGCCTTTGCTTTCTTTGGTTGTGCTTGCACCGATCTTTGGATTTTCTTGTTGCCCCCCAGTACATAGCGTCTTTTGCGCAACCTTGATGGAATTCCCGCCTTCAAGAATATTTTCATTGTGCTCTTGAACAACTTCTTTACTTGGAAAACTTGATCCCATCATCCACGGTTTTTACCTTCTCATGTTTAAATGGATCCGCTTGAAGCAGCCAATGCAAAAATTGTTGGCCATCAGGACCAATCGGGATAAACTGGTCATCTCTTGGTGTCTCAACAAATTTCAATCGTCCTTTATGAATGGCCGATTTAACTATTTGACAAAACATATTGCAATCCTTAAAATTATGTTTGAACGAATGATGCAACCTACAATACATTCGTCCTTGAATTGATGGCTTGACATGGAGATCAAGACTTCTTACGTAATTATTTTTTAGCAACAAATCAAATATTTGATCACACATGCTTGAATGGAAGGTAAACTTTTGATTCTCTAGCCGATCTTGCTGTGAGAACGGCTTTGGAATTAAGCAAATGGTTCAGATTTTGCATTACCCCATACGGCTATGCATTATGTTTTGCACTCTATCTCCGATGTCTTTGAAAAGGAAACTATGCTATCATCGGTTTTCTGAAAAGAATCTAACCTTGGCTTTAAGTTTCTGAAACAAAAATAGTTAGAACATGCATGCCTCAATTGAGACCAAGAGTAAGCCAAGTATGAAACAAGCAAAGCTACCCATGTAGATATAAACTCTGAAAACAATGGGGAAAGCTTCGATTGTAATAATTTTTCACTATTAGTCTTTATAAATGGCCCAATGGGTTGACCAACACCTTTTCACTATTGCTCCATCTTTGGATGGCTCCCCAACACCTTGTCATCATCTTTTTCTTGATTCTGTGCATCATTACTTTGAAGATCCTTGTCATCTGAACTTTGTTCGGCTACTTGCTCTTGTCCTTGAGGCTTGTCAATTTCTACGGCACATAACTCATAGGGCAGGAAGTAGGTTCCATTAACTTCAGAAAAATCAAACAAGGCTGTTTTCCTATGCTTGTCATGCCCTTTCTCAATGATGCTTGCCTCTTTGGATTGGATGGATTCGAAATATATACTACTTGATTCGGCTTTTTCAACTGAAGCACTTTCATGTTCCGAATCATCCTTCTTTTCGTTGATTCTATAAATTGGCAAGGCTTGTTTTCTTTGAGCCAACTCCCTATTAATTCTCTCTTGGAGAAGTACTTGCACCCTATCACGCAAAGCTTTAACTCCCCTCTCAATTTCAGCCCGCTCTAGATCAGTTTACCCCACCCCCCAATGCTTTTAGGATCTTTCGGCAATAAATTGTTAGTGTTGCCGAAATTTTGCAATTGTGTAGGGGGTGTATAATATGTTGCAGTACAAGGTGGGGGTGTATGCACTGCTGTATAACCATATGTTCTTTCATCAATTCTATCAATTGATGAAGTTTCATCTCCTTGCAAAACTCTAGCGTTTATTGCAGCATAATCAGGAAACAACCCCTTTTCATATTGTTCAAGGCAAAGAGCACTAATCCTCTTGTTTTTGCCAAGATCTTTTTAACGCAGCCACAACCGCTTCTGGAAGGGATTGCTCCATAATACTTTTAGATTCTTTCGTCAATGATTCGTGAGTGTTGCCGAAATTATCAAATTGCGTAGAGCATGCATTATATGCTACAGTATTAGATGATGGCACATGTGTTCCTGCAAAATTTTCACTTATTCGGCTATGACCATGAAGGTGCAGGGCTGAATTATGAACATCTACAGTTGCGTATGGTGCTGGAAATTTACTAACAAGAGTGTAGCATATGATGGTTGAGAATAACTGGCCGAATAGCTAGTAGTAGCATGGCCAGTTCTCCCATCCATCTACAACTTTGTATTCACATATTGCAAATTAGTTGCCGATGAATAAAAGAGTGAAACACTTTCTTGTATTCTATTGGAAATTTTAACATGAGGTGTTTCAAATTGATTAACCAAACCCATCATGTTCCTCATCGCCCTAACGATTTTTTGGGGTTGCCGATGCATCAGAGTTGGAGTACATATGGTGTATGTTACTAGTATCATAAGAAATTGAAGCATGTAAATTACTTTGAATCGTCCTATGCACGTAATTAGATGCATGATTAAAAAACTAGGGCTGGCCAATAGAGTACACTCATTGAACAATCTGGTAACACCATATGAATTATTTGCATCTACTCTAGGGGACTGGGTATTCATAGTACCTTTGTAGATTGCAAACCCTAGATGACGATCTCTTCGTAGCAAGAACATGTCGGAGACCGTTCAAAGCTTCGTTCCCCAGCGGAGTCGCCAAAAAGTGTGTTTACACACGAACACGTCACCATGTACCTCCAACGCCAAGGGTGATGCACCGCAGCTCACGTCGATGGAGACCCGTCTGGAAGCGCGGTACGCAAGCAATCCGACGAGCGCTTTTGAGGACCCGAAACCCCACACGCCCGGGAGGGACCCCGTCAGGGCACGCGGCGGCTATGGGCTGCCCTAGGTCGACCTGATCGCCCCTACAGCCTCGAGGTTCGCCGCCCTACAACAAGAAGAACGAGGAAGAAGAAGAACAAGAGAGAGAGAGAGATAAAAGTAAAGGTAAAAAGTGGTAGATGGATTGATCGATGGTGTGTTGTTCAATCGGCCATCACCTCTCTTCTATTTATGAGGCGGCTGGACTTCCTTACAAGAAAAGGACTAAAAATTCCATCCAAAACATCAAAAAACCCTAACCTAACTCGAATAGGAATCTTTGGCAATTTATCGAATCAATTCGGAGCTACCGAGTGGTTCGTTTCGGTCCCACCGAGTGAACGTTGCCAACTCTCTATTACCTTCTGTAATTTCCCGGATCATCTCGGTCTCACCGATTGGTTTGCTTCGGTCCCACAGAGTGAACATTGCCAACTTTATGTATCCTTCTGTAATTTTTCGGATCAACTCGGTCTCACCGAGTCAATCAACTCGGTCGGTCCGAAATGACTCCGCAACTTCTATTTTTGACCCCGTTTTGCCTCCACAGGTTGCATACGACCTCGGATTAAGATGATTTTTATGTAAAAGTCAACCGTTTCGACGAGATGCACAACTTTCATGTTGAAACTTTTTCCATATGAGGCAATATTAATTCAGTTCCTGGCGATTTTATAATCTGATGTCAATATGAGCATCTCTGAACTTGTCATAACTTTTGCATCCGAGCTCCGTTTTAGACCATCTTCATATCCATCTTGATCTTCTCTAAGAGAGCCATCCCGTGGTGAGTTCTGATCATAAGTTTTAATTAATCTTAACATAACCTTAAGCAACTTTTATGATTGTGCCACTTTTGAGCGTCAACAAGTAGGATTGTGTTTCCCTTGAAACGCGCAAACAAAGTATTTGTGATTATCATTTCCCCCATTTCCTGATGCCAAAACCAGCGTGCCTGGCGTATCGGTTATAAAATTCCCAGGTTTTGTCTACATTCTTGAAAGGCATCTTAAGTCTTGGTATTAGGTAATCTGGGAGATCCGGCATCTGTAGAAAAAGGAAAAAATCAAACTGTATGTTTATATGCATTTTACAAATATGTTATGCTGGTGGTGCAGAAAAATGGCATATCAGAACATATGCTGGTGGTGCAGAAAAATCAAACGGGTACTTAAATTTTGTTCACTTACATGTGTGTATGATGGCAACTCCACCGGAGTCTGCTGATGGCCCGCTGGGATGGGGCAGGGCGGGGTTACCATTGCAGGGTGCAGGAGTGGATCACGAGGAGGTAGGAGGTTTGAAGATGGTCTCTCTCTCTTGTTTGTGTCCTTTTTGCTTGTGATGGTTGTGGAGGTATGGTAATCCTGGTTTTTTTTGCTCTTTTGTTCTATGAAACAATCCACCAACCTCATGTCCCGTACGATCATGAGTTGTAGTAGCAGCATCAGCATCCCTCGGCGGTAGTGTGCAGAGCACTTTCCTCCGTGAGTGTGTTACTATTGGAATTGTCCTGGCATCTGGTTTACTTGCTGCTCTTTCACATTGACGAGCCACACCAGGATAACCACCAGAGTTACATGCAGAACCTGAGCTAAGACCCTCCTCCATTGATGTGCTTGGAAGTTTGTTGGTGGATACAAAGAATCTGCAGGGGATTTCCGGCATCACCCAATTAGGTGGAGGCGCAAAATGGTGCGGATCAGGGTGTGACCCAGTATCTTAGAAGTTTGCTAGGTTTTCGGGTGTCACCCAACTTTGGTGTGGAGCAGATTGGGAATGCTGAGTGTGTGTTTGAGGTGTGACCCATTCAGGGGGCGGCACAACGCGTACATGATTATGGTTGTATACTTGCTGCTGGGAAGTTTTAACCTTCATTCTGCGTCTCTCATCCTGCTGGCATTATAAAAATGTGTTAGCACAAGTCACATCTGCCTATATTGGTGTAGCTGAACTAAGCATTCTGCACAGTATGAACTTCCCATAAAAGTGTTCTTACAATAAAGAAATTTGCAAGGGAAAGAGTCACCGCTTTTCTGTAGCTGAACTGAGCATTCTTCACAGTCTAAACTTCTCGTTTGTAAAGGGGTAAGGTTAAATGATATTCGAACAAGAGTCACAGCTACACTCATGTCCATAGTTATACTCCTGTCTACAGTTAAACCCGACCTTCATGTGATTGCATGGTTGAACTTACAACTACATAACAACCTAAACTGCTTTTTTCATGTTTTGTTTCATGTCTGCAGATGTGGGAGGGCAAACACAATGTGAAGTTCAACTAGTTGAACTCTGGCTCATTTACTAGTTGAACTTCACATGGTGTTTCCCCTCCCCCATTTTTTTTACATATGTAGGCAGTAGTCAGATATATTTTTTTAGCCTGGATTGAGGCTCACACTAGTAGAACTTCACATGCCGTAAAGAAAATAATAGAAAAAATAGCAGGAAATTCAACCATACCTTGGCTAGAAGTTCGGCCACCCTTTTCCAGCAGTAGATAGGCCACCTTGAGAGCAATGCGCCGGAGAGTTTGGAGAGGAATCCCATGGCATTCCATGGCTTGCAGATGGCGTGAAGTTCATCTGCTTGCAGCAAGAAGTTCAGGTACCTCTGGCCATGCTAGATCAGAAGATCAAGGAGGAAGAGGTAGGAAGATCAAGTACCTGTGGCCATGCTAGATCAGAAGGCCGCGCTGCTAGATCAGAAAGCTCCGCCGCTGACATGCGGCCAAGCTTGCTCCCTTGGCCATGCCGTTCACCATACCTGGCGCCTTCGCCGTCGTTGCTGAGTCGCAGGTAGGAGGGAAGGAGGAGGCCTCCGGCTGTCCATGGCGCCCGCTCCGGCGGCTTTGCCGCCTCCAGCGCTGTGGGCTCCCTCGCGCCGGCCTCCGCCGTCGCTCGCTCGCCCGTGCTGGCGGTCAGACCGGAGGTGGAGCGGAGGGGACTAGCGTAGGGACAGTAGTAGAAGGGCTGGGAGGGGAGATCCCGATGGTCGACGGGGGCGAATTGCGGCGGAGGGGACGGCCGGCCGGTGCTCGTGGGGATGAGAGGGGCATGGGAGGCGGGGATCAGGGTTGGGGCGGCCGCAAATCTCGGCACCTGGTCGGGGTCGGGATTGGGGAAGTTCGGGAGGGCCCTGTTAGGCCCTATATAGGGCGCTATGATCAGAATAGCTATTCTAATCCTTAGGAAAAGTTTGATGAAATTGCAAATGACAAAAAACTCAAATTTGAAGAATGTCATAGAGAGGTGGTGGCGTTACCCACCATATAAGAACTTTTATGACTTCAGACACCGCGTACAATTGTCGTAGGGTTCTGAGAGTCAAGTTCTTCATTAATTTCTTCACACTTAGAGGGTTAGTCTTCATTGATTGAAGAAAAACGTTACTTCGTGTGTTGTGCATCAAAGTCATCAAAAATGCATAAGCGTTAGGATATGTGTGCACTTTAGAGGACATTTGAAGATTTTAGGATGTTTAGCTCACACCGTAACTTGTAGAACCTCTTTTCATCCAAGGGCTTAGTGAAGATATCATCAAGCTGGTCTTTGGTCTTGATGTGGTCGATGACGATGTCTCCCTTCATCACATGATCATGAAGAAAATGGTGACGAATCTGAATATGCTTCATCTTGGAATGTTGCACAGGGTTGTGGGCGATCTTGATAGCACTCTCGTTGTCGCAGAAGAGAGGGACTTTCTTCACGTTGGTGCCATAGTCCTTGAGGGTTTGCTTCATCCATAACAACTGTGAGCAGCAGGCACCAACGACAATGTATTCAGCCTCAGCTATGGATAGAGCCACGCTAGTTTGCTTCTTTGAGGACCAACAGACAAGAGATCGTCCGAGGAAATGGCATGTGCCTGATGTAGACTTGCGGTCCGCACGACCTCCAGTGTAATCAGAATCAAAAAATCCATCTAGATCAAACGATGAGCTCTTGGGATACCATAATCCAAGCGTTGGTGTGTGAGCTAAATATCGAAGAATTCGTTTCACAGCCTGATGGTGTGATTCCTTTGGTGTCTCTTAAAATCGGGCACACATGCAAATGCTAAGCATAATATCTGGCCTAGATGCACATAGGTAAAGGAGCAAACCAATGATGGAGCAATATACCTTCTAATCGAAATCTTTACCATTTTGGTCAGTGCCGAGTTAACCATTAGTAGGCATTGGAATTTTGAGGCCTTTGTAGTCTTGCATGCCGGATTTCTTCACGCTCTTTGACGCATTTTTCTTGAGAAATGAAGATGCCATTTGGTTGTTGACAAATTTGAAGACCAAGGAAGAATTTCAATTCTCCCATCATAGACATCTGATATTCTTCACGAATCATGTATGAAAATTTGTCATTGAAACACTTGTTAGTGCAACCAAAGATAATACCATCAACATACATTTGGCATACTAACAGTTCACCATCATAAGATTTAGTGAAAAGAGTAGGATCAAGTGAACCGGATTTGAAACCCTTTTTCTTCAGGAATTCCTTCAGTGTATGATACCAAGCTCGTGGGGCTTGCTTGAGGCCATAGAGAGCCTTATTCAATCTTAAGACTTCGTACGGATGCTTTGGATCCTCAAAACCTGGTGGTTGAGCAATATATACTTCTTCCTCAAGCATACCATTGAGGAATGCACTTTTCACATCCATTTGATATAAGAGAATATTGTGATGGTTTGCATATGCAAGCAATATACGAATTGCTTCAAGCCTAGCAACTGGTGCAAAAGTTTCCCTAAGTCAATACCCTCAACCTGTGTGTAGCCTTGTGCTACAAGACGGGCCTTATTTCTTACCACTTGGCCATTTTCATCTTGCTTGTTGCAGCAGATCCGCTTAGTGCCGATGATATTGTGCTTACGTGGATCAGGATGAGTCACAAGCTCCCACACATTGTTGAGCTCAAATTGTTGCAATTCTTCTTTCATGGCTTGAATCCACTAAGGCTCCATAAATGCTTCACCAACTTTGGTGGGCTCTGTGATAGAGACAAATGCAAAATGCCCACAAAAGTTAGCTAGAGGTGAAGCTCTTGAGCAAGAGAGGGGACCAGGTGCATTGATGTTGGCGAGGATCTTCTCAATCTGCACTTCATTCGCCACTCGTGGATGAGCTGGACGAGGGCCTTGTTGAGGTTGAGCATTTTCCTCAGAATTATTTTATTCAGGAGCAGCAGTTTCTTCAGGACGAGAAATGATCAATTCTTCTTCAGCTATTTCTTCACTGGGTTCTATTTCACCAGTACCCATCAGCTTGATAGATTCCTCAGGAGGCATTTCATCTAGTACAGGAGGCAAGTGCTCTCTTTGTGAGCCATTAGTTTCATCGAACCACACGTCTAAAGTTTCAACAACCTTGTTGTGGTAGGTGTCGAAGACTCTGTAGGCGTGCGAGTCCTTTCCGTAACCAAGCATAAAACCATCATGTGCTTTCAGTGCAAATTTGGAATTGTGATGAGGATCCTTAATCCAGCATTTAGCGCCGAAGACTTTGAAATTATTTACATTGGACTTTTTGTTAGTGAGGAGCTCATATGAAGTCTTCTTGAGGAATTTGTGAAGATATACTCGATTGATGATGTAACAAGCAATATCAATCGCTTCAGGCCACCATCGACGAGGTCTCTTGTATTCATGAAGCACAGTGCATGCCATCTCAATGAGTGTCATGTTCTTGCGCTCATCGATTCCACTCTGCTCGGGAGTATAAGGAGCAAATTGCTCATGAGTAATACCAAGGTCATCAAGATAGTGATCAAGGCCTGTGTTTTTGAACTCGGTGCCATTGTCGCTTCTGATATGCTTGATCTTGATGCCATAGTTCATCATGGCACGGTTAGCGAATCGTCTGAAGATGCCATGCACTTCAGTCTTGAAGGTAATGATATGCACCCAGGTGTAACGAGAATAATCATCAACAATGACGAATCCATAGAGTGATTCTGCATTGGTTAGTGTAGCATAATGAGTGGGACCAAAGAGATCCATGCAAAGTAATTCAAAGGTATGAGTAGTGGTCATCATTGTCTTCGCGGAGTGCTTGGATCTGGTCCTCTTTCAGCCTCACAACAGCACCGCAAAGGTGATCTTTGACGAATTTGACGCCCTCGACACCAATGATGTGCTTCTTCTTGACAAGTGTGCTCAAATTCCTCATGCCAGCATGTCCAAGTCGTCGATGCCATAGCCAGCACTCTGAAGCTTTTGCCAGTAGACATGTGGATGGTTGAGGACCTAGAGAGAAATCTACAATATACAAATCACCTCTCCTAAAGCCTTCGAAGACTTTGGACTTGTCAGATTCCATTAGCACAATGCATCTATATTTTCCAAAGATGACAATCATATCAGATCACAAAGCATTGAGACAGACATGAGGTTGTATCCTAGGGACTCAACAATCATCACTTTTTCCATGTGTCGATCCTTTGAGATAGCAACCTTACCTAGACCCAATACCTTGCTTTTTTCCTTTGTTAGTGTAGGTGATATGCTTCATATGAGACAAAGCAAGGGGAGCATTGGTGAGGAGATTCCTTTCACCAGTCATGTGATTAGTGCAGCCACTGTCCAGAACCCATTCAGTAGCTTTTGGAGTATCATCTTGTAGAAGCATTAGTCTCACTTACAAATTCATATACTTTAGTTGAATAATATGGTGATCAATTTCGTTAGTGAGTTTCATCAGTAAGCATATAACAAGCAACCTAGGGATGTGTGGAATGAGGAATTCATTTCATCATGATTAGCTTGCATCCCAACAAGCATTTATGTTAGTCCTTCAGCAAATTCATTAGGCATTAATTGTGTCTGAAGACCTGGCCCTGCAGAAGAGATTAGCTCTTCTTCTTAACCACCCACATCTGAATGGGTGTCTAAGAAGCAATTTAGCACAAAGCATTGATAGAGAACTTAGGATTTCAAGAATATGCATTTCTCTTCACAGGAGGAGTATAGTACTCGTAAGAATATGTAGAGAAATTCTTAGCAGTTTTGTGCACATAGTGATTTGAAGAATAATGCACATATTCATCATATCGTTGTCTGTTTCCCTGCATTGAAGTGTTAGTACGAACATGGGTTGGCTTGCGTCCATTTGATGACTTTGGTCCAGGTGAAGAATTTGCCTTGTAATTGTTCCTTTTCTTTGGTGGTGTCATGATGACATCCACTTGAAGATTTTGAAGAACATTTTTGGGCACCCAGATTTTCTTCACAGGGGAACCATTCCTGCAGTTAGTACCAACAAATCTAGCAAATACTTCACCATTCTGATTTTTGAATAGCTTATAGTTGGAGTCAAATGACTCATCAGAAGGATGTGGAGTATCACAGTTAAATCCAGATAGAGTGGATGGATCAACTAGAGGTCCTTTTGCAGCAACCCATGTGGTTTTGGGATACTGCTCAGGTTTCCAATAAGATCCATCTGCATTCAGCTTTCTCTCAAAAGCAATACCCTCTTTCCTAGGGTTCCTGCTAAGAATCTGCTTCTTGAGCACATCACAAAGAGTTTGGTGCCCTTTGAGGCTTTTGTACATGCATGTGACGTACAATTCCTTCAGACCTGCATTTTCGTCAGTGACACTCGTGGTTTCCTGAGATGAGGGAATTGAAAACACAGAGATAGTATAAGATATAGCAGCAGTTGAAGCATTTGAACATTCAGCTGAATAATTTACATTATCACCTTCAAGGCATTTTAAGCGTGGAGCAACAAATTCATCCTAAGAAAAGTTGATCTGTTGAGCAAGCAATGAATCGTTGTCCTTTTGAAGATCATCATGAGACACTCTCAGCTTCTCGAGCTCTTGCTTCCTTTGAAGAAATACATAGGACAACTTCTTGTGTGCAGCTGAGAGGGCCACATGACGGCTTTCAAGTTTGACATATTGTGACTTTAGGTGTTTGAGATCCTCAAAACAAACCTTGATTGCGATCCATTTCCTCATCTAACAGATCATCACTTTTGTTTAGCAGTTTTTGAATCCTTTCCATGGCATTTTGTTGTTTAGTTGCAATTTTAACTAGTTTCTTATAGCTAGGTTTTGCTTCACATTCAAAGTCATCATCACTTGAAGTATTAAAGTAATCTTCTCATGAGGGTACCTTGGCACCTCTTGCCATGAAGCAATAAGTGGGAGTGTAGTCATCAGCACAGTCTTTAGTGTTGATGGAGTCACCCTTTTTTTCATGGTCGAAGATGGACTTGCTGACGAACTCCGTAGCGAGAGCCAACCCAGAGTCAGATTCCTCCTCAGATTCCTCAGAATCCATCTCCTTTCCAATGAATGCACGAGCTCTATCGGAGGTGCTTTTCTTCTTTGATTAGGACTTTGATGAAGACTTTGATGACTTCTTCTTCTTGTCATCAGAATCATCATCCTTGCTAGATCTTTTCTTCTTTGAGCCCTTTTTCCAGAGGGGGCAATCAGCGATGTAAGGGCATGTCTTCTTGCATTTGTGGCAAGTTGTTTTGTCGTAGTCACAAGCAGAAGTTTCCGTGTTCTTTGAATCGTACTTTGAAGACTTTCCAAAGCGGTTCCTTTCGGAGAACTTCTGGAACTTCCTCACGAGCATAGCCAGTTCTCGGCCAATTTCATCAGCATCATCTGTACTGCATTTAGATACTTCTACTTCTTCAGATGAAGAAATTGCCTTTGCTTTAGCCTTTGCCTTCAGATCGTGGGGTCGTCCATAGCTGGGACCATACATATCTCTCTTCTCAGCTTGTTGAAATTCATGAGTGTTGAGCCTCTCAAGAATATTAGCGGGATCAAGTGACTTGTAATTAGGACGCTCTTGTATCATCAGGGCCAAGGTATCAAAGGAGCTATCAAGAGATCTCGGCAACTTCTTCACCACCTTATGGTCAGTGATGCCAGCAGCACCCAGTGTTTGTAGCTCATTGGAGATATCTATGAGGCGATCGAAAGTTTGCTGAACATTTTCATTGTCAAGCCTCTTGAAGTGGTTGAAGAGATTGCGAAGCACATCAACTCGAGAGTCACGTTGAGTGGACACTCCCTCATTGACCTTGGAGAGCCTATCCCAGATCATCTTTGATGTTTCCAGTGTACTCACTGGGCCATACTGCCCTTTGTTGAGGTGTCCACATATGATATTTCTTTGCTTGAGAGTCGAGTTGCTTGAATCTCTTCACATCAGCAGCATTGATGCTAGGGTCAACAGTGGGAACGCCGTTCTCAATGATGAACCAGAGATCGTTGTCAATTGTCTCAAGATGCATGCGCATCTTGTTCTTCCGGTAAGCATAGTCTGTGCCATCGAAGATGGGGCACGCAGCAGAAACCTTGATCATACCTTCGGTCGACATAACTAAAACTCCAGGTGGTAAAACAAAATCACACAGAATAAGGGAGTACCTTGCTCTAATACCAATTGAAAGCGCATGTTAACTCCCAGAGGGGAGTGAATGGGAGATTTTAGAAATTCGTCAAACTCTGAAGAATTTGGCGAAGATCGGAGTGAAGAAATAGAAACACAAGGGAAACTAAGTCATCACAGAATCAGAGTACATGCAATCAGGATGTGTAAGAGTGAAGAACATGCAATCATGCATTCATACACTCATGAAGAAAATGAAATGAGGAAATGAAAGACAGCATGATGAAATTCTTCAGTTCAAATTCTTCAGAACGCAGGTCACAAATTCTTCAGCAGCGGAATAAAGTAAGAGAGGGTTGAGGAATTGAAACCAGGTTTGCTCGATGAAGACAATGGAATTTGGTAGACCAGCTCCAGTTGCTGCATCAACTATACATCTGGTTGAGGTGGCTAAGTCGCGACTCAGAGGACACACAGTCCTCACCGTACTCCTCTTGAACTAAGACCCATAGATCTCATCCAATCACTCATGGTAAGTCTTCAAGGTAGTTGCTCTCTTATGACAAGCGTCAAGTTCTCTCGGAGCAGCCAACCAACAAGTGGTTGTGGGGGCGACTATTTATAGCTAGGGAAACCCGACATGAAATGTCATAAATGCCCTTCTCTGATTCAACCGTTGTCAGAATAAGGATCCACTTGACAGTTGGTACGCGACGCAGCAACGGTCGGAATTTGGACTCTCAAATTCGTCGGGGCACTCAATTTCCTTGCTTTTAGGCCCTGTTTGGTTCAGCTTTTATCGACGGATTCCGCTGCCACGTAGCAGAATCTGAACCAAAGGGAGAACCCAGCAGAATCCGGTTCTAGAAATCTGCTGCCAAAATCTGAACCAAAAGCGGAAGCAGCCCAGGACGTGCTTTCCAAAATTTGATTCCGCCGTGGGCCAAAATCTGAAAAAGCTGTATCAGCTAGTTTGCCAAATGACATACATCTTTTTCACATCAGATTTTCCACAGTTGTTTTTCCACAGCATATTTTTCACAACTGCTTTTAGAAATCCATAGCCGAACCAAACAGGGCCTTAGGAAGATCGCACTATGAACTCCTAACACCTCAGCCTGACCAAATTCATCAGCGACCAGATGAACTTCATCACTGTCGCTGGCAAATGCATCAGTTGTACTGGAGATGCCCAAAGGCTTTACTTGAAGCAGCTTCTGTGTGTAGGTTTGAGCATCACTTTGGAAATGTGAAATATGTTTCACCTAGACCCCCTTCAACAGTACGGTTTTTCCTATGACTCAAATAAGAATAAAAGAAGCTATGAAAACAAAAGTCTTCAAGCTTTAAAGTCTTCACATCAATTTCTTCAAAGGTCATACCAATTTCATCACCAAATTCACTTGAAGAAATCCATTTTAGGGGTCATCACCAAATCTTCTGGGACTCTGTCTCCTTTGTATACTCATAAACTCATTACTTCCTCAACCTATTTGACTTCAATACTCCAAAACCACTAAGGGGGCACTTGATGCACTTACATAGATGTTGACGATGTCTCCCCGGCAACGGCGCCAGAAATTCTTCCTGCTACTTGTAATCTGCGTTAGTATTTCCCCGGAGAGGAGAGGATGATGCAGCAGCAGAGGTAAGTATTCCCCTCAGTTATGAAACCAAGGTTATCAATCCAGTAGGAGAACCAAGCAACACTATGTAAACAGCACCTGCACACAAACAATAAATACTTGCAACCCAACGCGTAAAGGGGTTGTCAATCCCTCAAAGGTATTGAGATCGATTAAATTGTATAGGTTTTGATAAATAGATCTAACAAAAACAGAAAATAAAATAAAATTGCAGCGAGGTATTTTTGGTTTTAATATATGACGGAAAATAGACCCGGGGACCATAGTTTTCACTAGAGGCTTCTCTCAAGAAAATAGCATACGGTGGGTAAACAAATTACTCTTGGGCAATTGTTAGAAAAGCAAATAACACTACTGCAGGTTGCTGCTAACGTGACACTACGATCAGAGACCCTTCGACAAAACTGTGTGCGATGCCATAATCGCAAACGGTGGTGTAAAAAACTGTCAAAAAGGTGCAAAACGTTTGTGATGGAGGATGCATCAAACACGGTTCAGATTTTAGTTGCGTGTGTGATTCAGGGCATACGGTTCAGTTCAATTAACCGTTTTTGATGAGGAGGAACAAAAGAAACGGGCAGCCAGATGAAGGTGTGTGCTATGTACAGCATACGGTTCACTCGGATGAACTGTTTGTGATTAGGCAACACAAAAGAAACGATCAACTAGATGAAGGTGTGTGCAATATATGGCATGCGGTTCACTCGGATGAACTGTTTGCGTTGAGACAAGAGAACAGAAACGGTTCAACTTAACAAGACATGTGTGTTGTGCGATGGGATTGCATACAGAATAACAACATATATATATATACACACACACTTATAAGGACATGCTTGCATAACCAAATTAAACATCCACTTACATAGGTGGCTACTACAACCATGGCATTTGCACACACCAAAGTAAACTATTACATGCATAATTACATAGGTGGCTACTACACACATGACATTTCCACACACCAATAAATTAATATATATATATATATATTACATGCATGATTAACTAGCATAAACAATCATCTGATCATCATCTACTTCTTCTGACGCTTGCTCTGCTTGTGGCTCGATCCGGGCTCGTCGATTTGGGTAAGGAGGCACTTCCTCATGTCAACGATCCGCCTGTGCATCTCGTAGCATGTGTACACGCTCTTGACCACGAACCTGAGGTGAGGTTCATCCAGTTGCCGCATCCAGGCCCTGTGCCAGGATAGGGGGCTTGTTCTCTGGGCATCCTGCATCATCTTTTCGTAGTAGGGGTCGATGATGGCTGAGGCGAGTTCGACCAGGGAGTCCTTCGTGCTGCCCCAGACCCTATAGTGGTCATGAATTTCGACAAGGTTCTTGCAGGCCAAGCCCGTAAAACTGAGCGTGTTTACATCGTCGGAGGTTTCCACCATGGCGAACTTGTAGTCGGTGCTATTGACAAACCTGTTGGAACGGTCGCAAGGCTCTGTGGCCATGCAGTAGTGGTAGATGAGGACATCATGGCGCACACACAAATGGGCGACGACAACCTTATGATCTATGCCGGGACGACCGGCGAGGTACTGGAGGTCGATGCCGACCACCTTGTACTTGTCTCCAGCAAGCAACTGCTCAACGTTGTTGATGTAGTCGTCCACCACGGCCGGGTCGATGGTGTCCACCACTGAGAGATCCGTCTCCCTCGCGTGGGTCTCCACTCTATGCTCGCCGAACTCCATTGGAGCACCGCTGGACATCCCCTCTCTATGTGTCGTCGTGGGTCTGCTTGTTGTGTTGTGGGGCGCGATCGAAAGGTCGAAGAGACTAAGGTTATAATGGCCGCGGGAATTAAAGGGGAAGCCGAACGGCCGGGAATATCGGCAGGCCCTGATGGCAGTTCTATTTTGCAGCGTGTAACGCCATCGTGCCGCACGTAACTACATCGCGTGGCAATGCGCGCGGCACAACCGCATGCATAAGGGGCCCCCGACATGATCGTGCGCATGCCCAACCGTTGGCAGAGCGCGCGCGGAGGGACGCGAGCAGAGCGCTTCGCGGTCGCCTCAATGGCGAGCAACCATATATATATATATATATATATATATATATATATATATATATATATATATATATATATAGCAGTTGAACACGCAAGGAAAAGTTGTCCGCAAGCCGAGCGCGCCGACGGACGCGAGCAGAGCGCGCCGCGGCGCCTAACGGCGAGCACAGCGCGCTGCGGCGCCTAATGGTGGGATAGACCTTCATTCAATCCAATCAAAATAAGACTGGAACGGACATGTATGTATTGAGCAAAGGGATCACACATGTATGTATTGACTGGAACGAGAATGCAATAGCAAAATAAGAATTCAGGCCACGATGATGCAATCGCAGTGGTGGTTACAGGAAGCAAGAAGAAAGATGCATCCATCAACGTAAGACCTCCTCCTCCTCAACTCAGTGCGCCGGTCGGGCCACCGACCGGTGGCTAAGGAGCGGCGGCTTTTGTGGCGAGGTCAAGGTGCTTCTCAGCAAAGGCATCCAAGGCTTCCAGCCGGCTGAAGAAGGCCAGTGTCGTAGCGTCCTCACTAGCCTTGTAGATACCTATGTACACGATTCGCTCGTACACATGGATGTGTATGTCGACGGTTTCTTGCAGGGCGAGGTGCCTCGTGGCGAGCGCGACCTCCAGGTGGACATTCTTTGTGGCATCGGCGGGCAGTCGCAGGGCAACCAGTGCTTGAAAGAATTTCCGACCATGGAGGCCGATTAGGGTTGCAGGCAATGAGGATCCCGGGCGCACGGGCTGGAGGAGTACGGCGATGTCATCCGCGAGCTTCTTGACGACGGTGAACCTGTTGGTGGTGCGAACGATCATCTGGTCCAACTGAGAGTCATAGCTGGCGTCGATGGCGACCATCCACTAGTCGGTCGCCACACTGTATGGAGACGATCCACGGTGCCATGCCGCAGGCCGGCGTCGTGGACCATCTGGCACAGCCGCTGGCTGCTTGCACGCATCACCACCATGGGTCTGGAGTGGGCACTTTTGCACTTATTAGTGTAGGTGCTTAGGCAAATGCTTAGGTGCGTACGATGTGGTAGATGCATTGGAATGGAGGGGCGCCTTTATATGAGTGCAAACTGTGTTGCATTCACATCGTGCTGCCTTTTCCTGGTCCTCCCATTACTTCCCTCATGCATTCACACGATGCTAATTGAAGAAGGATGCATCATTGTTCATTCAAAATTTCAGGAACCGCTACCCTCTCCCTCATCTACATTAAAGCCGTATCGCGAACTGTGCCGCCCGCTATCAAATCGAATAGTACTACACCGCCCGCTGCACGCCTGGCTGAACACGCCTCCTCGCCTCCATCTATGCTTAATTACTGACTTTTAGTTGCAAAAATTAGATACTGCTAGTGATTTTTAGCTTCATATTTTGACAAATCGCAGTGTTACAAGGTTGGCAAATGGCAATGTTACTAGATCAACAAATGTCAATCTTTCTAGTTTGACAAATGGCAACATACCCAATATGACAGATGCAAATCGCACCAAATTGTTTGTAAGTGGTTCACACGTGTCATCCAAAAGAACCGTTTGTGTTCAAGAGATGCACAAATTTGAATGCACTGGAGCATGTGCATGTAGTTCAAATTTGAATTATGCACATAAATGCATTGAAAACTCACTTAATGCATAAAAATGTCCAAACGAACCCCGAAAAATCACAAAAAATAACACAACACTCATGTTGTTCTATGTTGACATGAGAAAATTTTTGAAAGCAATAAGAGGCAATAGATATCTTTTCGCCCCCAAAGTTGGGGCATTCCCTACCGAAACCATCATGCTTGTTGTGAGAAGCTCTAGTTTGTGAGAAGCATATACCCAAACCTGCCCCAAATGGGACAAAAAATTTACCACGCCATGTTGATGCTGCTCCATGATAGAATGCCAAGTTTCATGAATTTCAGACGAGTTTTGGATTTACTAGAATTTAAAAACCAGGTATCTCAATGTTTGCGGCTGAGTGACGGTGTGAGGGTGTTTGACATTCATTCCCATTTCTTACATGGGACCTAAGTATGCACCCAAAGACAAATATTTGATTTTTCAACCAATTTATATGCACTGGAGCATGTGCATGTAGTTCAAATTTGAATTATGCACATAAATGCATTGAAAACTCACTTAATGCATAAAAATGTCCAAACGAACCCCGAAAAATCACAAAAAATAACACAGCACTCATGTTGTTCTATGTTGACACGAGAAAAAATTTGAAAGCAATAAGAGGCAATGGATATCGTTTCGCCCCCAAAGTTGGGGCGTTCCCTACCGAAACCATCATGCTTGTTGTGAGAAGCTCTAGTTTGTGAGAAGCATATACCCAAACCTGCCCCAAATGGGACAAAAAATTTACCATGCCATGTTGATGCCACTCCATGATAGCATGCCAAGTTTCATGAATTTCAGACGAGTTTTGGATTTACTGGAATTTAAAAACCAGGTATCTCAATGTTTGCGGCCGAGTGACGGTGGCAGGGTGTTTGACATTCATTCCCATTTCTTGCATGGGACCTAAGCATGCACCCAAGGACAAAGATTTGATTTTTCAACCAATTTATATGCACTGGAGCATGTGCATGTAGTTCAAATTTGAATTATCCACATAAATGCATTGAAAACTCACTTAATGCATAAAAATGTCCAAACGAACCCCGAAAAATCACAAAAAGTAACACAACACTCATGTTGTTGTATGTTGACACGAGAAAAAATTTGGAAGCAATAAGAGGCAATGGATATCGTTTCGTCCCCAAAGTTGGGGTGTTCCCTACCAAAACCATCATGCTTGTTGTGAGAAGCTCTTGTTTGTGAGAAGCATATACCCAAATGATACGTCTCCATCGTATCTACTTTTCCAAACACTTTTGCCCTTGTTTTGGACTCTAACTTGCATGATTTGAATGGAACTAACCCGGACTGACGCTGTTTTCAGCAGATTGCCATGGTGTCATTTTTGTGCAGAAATAAAAGTTCTCGGAATGACCTGAAACTTCACGGAGAATATTTTTGGAACATATAAAAAATACTGGCGAAAGAATCAACACCAGGGGGCCCACACCCTGTCCACGTGGGTGGAGGGCGCGGCCCCCTGCCTCGTGGGCCCCCTGAGGCTCCACCGACCTCAACTCCAACTCTATATTCATGTTCGGGGAGGAAAAAAACCAGAGAGAAGGATTCATCGTGTTTTACGATACGGAGTCGCCGCCAAGCCCTATTCTCTCTCGGGAGGGCTGATCTGGAGTCCGTTCGGGGCTCCGGAGAGGGGAAACCGTCGCCGTTGTCATCATCAACCTTCCTCCATCACCAATTTCATGATGCTCACCGCCGTGCGTGAGTAATTCCATCGTAGGCTTGCTGGACGGTGATGGGTTGGATGAGATTTATCATGTAATCGAGTTAGTTTTGTTAGGTTTGATCCCTAGTATCCATTATGTTCTGAGATTGATGTTGCTATGACTTTGCTATGCTTAATGCTTGTCACTAGGGCCCGAGTGCCATGATTTCAGATCTGAACCTATTATGTTTTCATGAATATATGTGAGTTCTTGATACTATCTTGCAAGTCAATAGTCATCTATTATGTGTTATGATCCGGTAACCCCGAAGTGACAATAATCGGGACCACTCCCGGTGAAGACCGTAGTTTGAGGAATTCATGTATTCACTAAGTGTTAATGCTTTGGTCCGGTACTCTATTAAAAGGAGGCCTTAATATCCCTTAGTTTCCAATAGGGCCCCGCTACCACGGGAGGATAGGACAAAAGATGTCATGCAAGTTCTTTTCCATAAGCACGTATGACTATATTCGAAATACATGCCTACATTACATTGATGAACTGGAGCTAGTTCTGTGTCACCCTATGTTATAACTGTTGCATGAGGAATCGCATCAGACATAATTATCCATCATTGATCCATTGCCTATGAGCTTTTCACATATTGATCTTTGCTTATTTACTTTTCCGTTGCCACTGTTACAATTACTACAAAACCGCTACTGTTACCTTTGCCACTGTTACCGTTACTTCCATACTACTTTGCTACTAAATACTTTGCTGCAGATATTAAGTCTTTCAGGTGTGGTTGAATTGACAACTCAACTGCTAATACTTGAGAATATTCTTTGGCTCCCCTTGTGTCGAATCAATAAATTTGGGTTGAATACTCTACCCTCAAAAACTGTTGCGATCCCCTATACTTGTGGGTTATCAAGACTATTTTCTGGCGCCGGTGCCGGGGAGCATAGCTCTATTCTTTGAGTCGCTTGGGATTTATATCTGTTGATCACTATGAGGAACTTGAAAGACGAGAAAACCAAGATTTATACCTCAACTACGAGGGGAGGTAAAAATCTGCCATCTAGCTCTGCACTTGATTCACCTTCTATTATGAGTAAATTTGCGACACCTACACCTGCTATTGATTCTGATAGGTCGCATGTTATTGATGATGCCACTTCTGCTTTGCATGATACTTATGATGAAACTACTTCTATGCTTGATAATACTATGCCATTAGGTGAATTTTTTTATGAACAACTTGCTAGGGCTAGAGAGAATGAAATTATTGAAACTGATAATATTGATGAAAGTGATGATGAAGATTCTCCCCCTAGATATGAATTGCCTGATGTACCTGAGGGTTATGTTATGGATGAAGAAACTGCTAGAGACCTTTTTGCTTGCAAGGATAGATATGATCTTAAGAAACTGTTAGCTAAGCTGAAAGAAAAATCTTTGAATGCTAGAATGAAATATGACTCTGCTTTTGCTACTCCACCTATCTGTATTTCCGATAAGGATTATGATTTCTCTGTCGATCCTGAGATAATTAGTTTAGTTGAATCTGATCCTTTCTATGGCTATGAATCTGAAACTGTTGTGGCACATCTTACTAAATTAAATGATATAGCCACCCTATTGACTCATGAGGAAAAAATTCGTTACTACTATATCCTTAAGTTATTTCCGTTCTCATTAAAGGGTGATGCTAAAACATGGTTTAATTCTCTTGATCCTGATTGTGTGCGTAGTCCCCATGATATGATTTATTACTTCTCTGCAAAATATTTCCCCACTCATAAGAAACAAGCTGCTTTAAGGGAAATATATAATTTTGTGCAAATTGAAGAAGAG
Organism: Triticum aestivum; assembly: GCF_018294505.1. NCBI lineage: Eukaryota > Viridiplantae > Streptophyta > Magnoliopsida > Poales > Poaceae > Triticum > Triticum aestivum. Next base: position 353,782,765 of record NC_057799.1, read on the forward strand.
AGTCTCTGACAAGCTTGGGGGAGGCTTCTCTAGTTACTTAATGCTTTTCCTGATCATCCTCTCAAGAAAAATGAAATACTTGATATCTTTTATAATGGACTAACCGATGCTTCTAGAGACCACCTGGATAGTTGTGCTGGTTGTGTTTTCAGGGAAAGAACTGTTGATCAAGCTGAATTGCTATTGAATAATATGTTGAGTAATGAAAATGATTGGACACTTCCTGAACCAACTCCTAAGCCAACTCTGAAGAAAAGGGGTATTATATTTCTCAATCCTGAAGATATGCAAGAGGCAAAGAAATCTATGAAAGAAAAGGGTATTAAAGGTGAAGATGTTAAGAATTTACCACCTATTGAAGAAATACATGGTATTGATAACCCGACACAGGTAGTAAAGGTAAACTCTCTCTATATATTTGATGAAGGTGATATTCCTCGTTATAAGTCTGCTAGCCAATGCTTCGATGAGTTTGATAATTTTATTGTTAAACAAGAAAACTTCAATGCTTATGTTGGTAGACAATTGAAACGCAATGCTTATATGATTGAACACTTGAGTGATTATATGTCTAGAGTTAAAGGTGACCTTAAACTTATTAGTAAACATGCTTCTATGGTTACCACTCAAGTAGAACAAGTGCTTAAAGCTCAGAATGATTTTCTCAATGAAATAAATAATAAGAAAAATGATAATGTTGTTAGAGTTATGACTAGAGGGGGTAAAATGACTCAGGAACCTTTGTATCATGAGGGCCACCCTAAGAGAGTTGAGCAAGATTCTCAGAGAACTAACGTTGATGCACCTAGTTCTTCTAAGAGGAAGAAAAAGAAAAATGGTAGGACTTTGCATGCTTCGAGTGAACCTGTTGTTGACACACCTGAGAATCCCAATGATATTTCTATTTCTGATGCTGAAACACAATCTGGTAATGAACATGAACCTAGAGATAATATTAATGATGATGTTCATGATGATGCTCAACCTAGCAATAACAATGATGTAGGGATTGAACCTGCTGTTGATCTTGATAACCCACAATCAAAGAATCAACGTTATGATAAGAGAGACTTTGTTGCTAGGAACCATGGTAAAGAAAGAGAACCATGGGTTCAGAAACCCATGCCTTTTCCTCTAAACCATCCAAGAAAAAGGATGATGAGGATTTTGAGCGCTTTGCTGAAATGATTAGACCTATCTTTTTGCGTATGCGTTTGACTAATATGCTTAAAATGAATCCTTATGCTAAATATATGAAAGATATTGTTACAAATAAAAGAAAGATATCGGAAGCTGAAATTTCCACCATGCTTGCTAATTATACTTTTAAGGGTGGAATACCAAAGAAACTTGGAGATCCAGGAGTACCAACTATACCATGCTCCATTAAAAGAAACTATGTTAAAACTGCTTTATGTGATCTTGAAGCTGGTGTTAGTGTTATGCCTCTCTCTTTATATCATAGACTTGATTTGAATAAGTTGACACCTACTAAAATATCTCTACAAATGGCCGATAAATCAACTGCTATACCTGTCGGTATTTTTGAGGATGTGCCTGTTGTGGTTGCAAACGTTATGATTTTAACGGACTTTGTTATTCTTGATATTCCCGAGGACGATAGTATGTCGATTATCCTTGGTAGACCCTTTTTGAATACTGCAGGGGCTGTTATTGATTGCAACCAAGGCAATGTCACTTTTCATGTTAATGGTAATGAGCATACGGTACACTTTCCGAGGAAACAACCTCAAGTCCACAGTATAAATTCTATTGGAAAAATTCCAACGATTACTATTGGAGGTTTTGAATTTCCTCTTCCTACTGTCAAGAAGAAATATTATATTCTTATTGTTGGGGATGTGCATATCCCCGTTGAGGTAACTTAGTGTTATTCAAAAATTCTCCGGTTTCATGCAATTCGGAAAGAGTTTGTTAACAAGACTTGATCAACCTTGTTAGTGGATTCCTTTTGATGAGCATGAGATGGATGAAGTTAGAAAGCACAACTCTCTGTACCCTCCTTTTACTTTCTGTTATTTATATTAAATAAAGCAAAAATAGTATTTTCTGTCTATTTTCTGAATCATCCTTGCAATACAAAAATACCCTGAAAATAAAAGTTCTCCAAATGTCCCGAAAATGAAATATGATTTTTTGTAGAATATTTAAGAATATCTGGCACTAAGAACACACCAGGGGGACCCACCATATGGCCACGAGGGTCCAGGGCGCGCCCCCTGCCTCGTGGGCCCCACGTGCCCCCTCCACTTATTCTTGCACCCACACACTTCTTCTTCCTCTAGAAAAAATCTTCCCCTAGCTCAAACCTGTGTTCTAGCTCATCTTGCTGCGATTTTCGATCTCCTTGCTCAAAGCTCCATTCACAAATCTGCTTTGGGGGATTGTTCTTCGGTATGTGACTCCTCCAATGGTCCAATTACTTTTTGTTCTAGTGCTTTATTTATTGCAAATTTTTGCTGCTTAGGTGACCCTGTTCTTGAGCTTGCATGTTAAATTTATATGGTCCAAAGTAGTTTTAATTCATGATATGGCCTCTAGGCACTTGTGGGAGTAGTTGTTGTCACTCTTGTTGAGTTTGGTTCACTTTTATTTTCAGTCATTAAAAATTTCAGAAATTTTCAGAGGGAGAAAATGTTGAAGAGATTGTTGAGAGGCTCTTCAAGCCGAAGCTCGAAGGATAAGCAAAGTGAAGAGAATAAGGAGCCCAAATATAATCTTCCTCGCACCGCTGAGGTTCGGCCGTGTGAATGGCCTTGTGATGCATTCTTGAAGGCCGCCGGAATCTATGATGATTTTTATTACTTGGCTGAGAATGCAGGCCTCACCGACTTCCTCCATGACCAGCTCGAACAGTATCTCCTACTCACTAATAATTTTGTGAAAAAATTTCATTTCCATGCTAGGAGATCACCACCTTCGATAGATTTTTATTTATATGATGAGTTTAAGGAGATGTCACTCTATGATTTTTGTGCGGTTTGCAAGTTGCCTTTTGAGGTCAGCGTCGAGGAACCACATCCTAGTGATGTGGCAGAATTTATTGATGAAATTGTTGTAGGGGAAAAGAGAAAAGTGTCAGATGCAAGAACTACTAGTATACATTTTCCTGTTCTACGTTAATATGCAATATTTGCTAGTAGATGTTTAATTGGTCGCGGGAACAGTGGGGGCCTCAGTGCTCCTGACCTCGCCATTTTGCATCATGCTTTACTCCATGACAGAACTTTCAGTTTAGGCGCTAAGGTTGCTAAACGGTTGAGTCTAAACCAAAGGGCCCCATTTTTGGAGGTATCTTTGCTTCGCATCTTGCTAAATATTTTGAGATACCTATTAGACACTATGAGAAAGAAGAAAAGGTGCTGCCCCCTATTTTCTTAGACTATAAAAGTATGGTAGCACATGATTTTATTTGCGATGATAAGGAGAAGAGACTCATTTATAACCTGGTATTCAGTGAAAAGACTTGTCAGATTGTTACCCTGCCTGCACCTTCTTTGTTTAACATTTATTCAGGCACATACATCATCCTGCCCAATGACATCTATGCATATTGGGAGCGAACACGATCCCCAGAGCCAGAGCCAAAGCCATCTCCTGATCCATATCAGGAGTCTATTTAATAGTGGGATCCGCAAGAGCTCGCTAACCAGTGGCTCCCCAAGGATCCTCCTCAGTACACTAGAGAGGACCACTTTGATCCATGGGCATAGACCAACTTAGGGCATGATTTTTATGGATAGATCTGAAAGCATGATATTTTCTGTCATGCTTATGACACTTCTATGACGATAATTGTGACAAAATCCGGTATCATCATAGATGTGGTGGGCTCCTACTTCTATGACAAAAAATCATTACAGAAAATGGGCTCCTTGTTTTCAGATCTATCCATGGGCTCGATAACCAGTGGCTCCCCATCTCCTACTTTTATGCACATCCTTGTTTTCAGACTTCACTGATGATTACCTCTCAAACCACCTCTGTGGTCAGGAGGCGAGGAAAGTTTTCATACAACACCCACGGTTCAATATTGAAGTGTTCTTGAAGAGGTCTAAGGATGGACGGTCAATCATCCACAGGCACTGGCCTAAAGTTGCAAAGACCTTCAACATGAATGAAGGCTCAATATTCGCCTTCCGCTTCAGCAGTTTTCCAGATGAGATGCATCTCTCTATGTACCGTCTATGATGCTAATTTTGAAAGGTTCTAGATGTTGCATGTGAAACTTGCTGCTGGTGCAGTTGTGCAATAGGGTGGCTGAGTGCTGAAGCTATATCATGTTGTACTATGATGTATTTCAACTATGAGATCCTACTTCCTTAATATGGAAATGGAATATATTATGTGCTTAATATGAATGTCAATTAGATTAGTAAATGGATTATTAATAATAGGGCAATTAGCTTGCTAATTGGCCAATTAGCTTGCTAATTGGCCAATTAGCTTGCTAATTGGGTTTTCCTATTGCAAACGGTTAATGAGAAAACACCGTGGCGATGACCTCAAGCAATGCACACAATTTCTAGAAATAAACCGTGTTGGATCAATGAACAATACACACGACATTCTCTTGAAAACTGTTTGCGTTACACCACCTTGTGCAAACGTTTTCCTTGGAGTGACTGTGTGGGATGTATATACAAACGGAAACGTTTAATGGTGACTGACTGTGTGGGATGTACTTATGACCGAAAATGATTTCGCCTGTATAATTGTATTTTTTAGCACTACTGTACGTATTCTGTATTTGAGTGCTCGCCGGTCGCACACGACCTCATTTTGCCGAGCGTGTGTGCCAGGACGGCATATCCCCGACGGTTTCTGGGTCGTGTGGGAAGGACCCCCCTATCGCCCACACTCACTTGGCGACGGTTCCGAATGCCGTCGCGGAAAGGGGTTAAAAACCGTTTGTTTAGGACCGACATGTACCAGTGTAATTATGACGGTATACAAGGCCATGATCATGTATATAGGCATCACGTCCAAGATTAGTAGACCGAAACGATTGTGCATCTACTACTATAACACCACACATCAACCACTATCCAGCATGCATCTAGTGTATTAAATTCATGGAAAAATGGAGTAATGCATTAAGAAAGATGACGTGATGTAGACAAGAAAACTCACGTATGAATAAACCCCAACTTGTTACCCTTAATAGAAATGGTACATGTGTGTCATGTCTCTTTCTGTCACTGAGATTGAGCACCACAAGATCAAACCCATCACAAAGCACCTCTTCCCATGGCAAGATGAATCAATCAGTTGGCCAAACCAAACCAATAAATCGAAGAAGAAGTACGAGGCTACAACAATCATGCATAAAAGAGTTCAAAGAAAACTCAAATAATATTCATAGATAGATCTGATCATAAACTCACAATTCATCGGATCCCAACAAACACACCGCAAAAAGTCATTACATCAAATAGATCTCCAAGAACATCGAGGAGAACAGTGTATTCAAGATCAAAAAGAGATAAGAAGCCATCTAGATACTAACTACGACCCGTAGATCTGTGGTAAACTACTCACGCATCATCGGAGGGGCAATAAGGATGATGAAGAATCCCTCTATGATCGTTGCCCCCTCCGGCAGAGTGTCGGAAAAGGCCTCTAGATTGGATCTCGTGGTTCTGAAACTTGCGGCGGCGGAAAAAGTGTTTTGTGGACCCCTAGGGTTTTTGGTATTTTAGAGTATTCATAGAGCCGGAGGTAGGTCAAGGCGGTGCTCGTGGCCCCACTACCCACCAGGGCAGGCCGGAGGCCCCTGGCGTGCCCTGGTGCCTAGTGGGCCCCACGAGCTTCCTCTCATGGCCTCCAGAAGCTTCCAGGGTCTCTTCTTGCCAGACAAAATCTCCAAAAAGTTTCCTGGCATTTGGACTTCATTTGGTATTGATATTTTGCAAAGTAAAAAACAAGCAAAAAAACAACAACTAGCACTGGGCACTAAGTTAATAGGTTAGTCCCAAAAATGATTTAAAGTTTTTAGTAAATGTATATAAAACATCCAAGATTGATAATATAATAGCATGGAACAATAAAAAATTATAGATACATTGGAGACATATCAGGACTCACCCCGCTTGCCGCGGCTGCGCTGCTGCCTACTGCTGTTGCTACCCAAGGCTGTCGGCGCCCTCCTGTGCGCGTGTGCGCCTGCTCCTGCCTGCAATCGCACCCCTGCCCACGCTTGCGCACCTGCTGCTGCTAACTGCTACATGTCGTCACGGCTATTGTTATTTTGCTTCTGCTGCTTCTGCGACCGCCACTCCTGCTTGCTGCTTCCCCTGCCGTTGCATGCTCTGTTGCTGCTGCTGCTGCTCGTCTGTTGATGCTGCTGGGGCTACCTCTGTCCAGGAGGCCGGCCCGCTAGTTTGATTTAATAAGAGACTAGATTAATTATTTTAGGTTCTAATTAGCCTAATGATCCTACAACAGATGGGCCTCACCACTAGTTAAACTAAATAAACAAATTAGTTAATATTTGTGTCAATGACACCTCGGCCCCACCATCATTGTTCATCCATTGACCTATCAATGGTCAACTACTGACTGGGCAGTTGACTGGGCCCCTTGGCCCCACCAGTCATACACGGTGGCTAGGTGTTGTTGTGTACAAAAAGTATTTACTATTTTAATTCGATTTAATATATTCCAGAAATCCATTTAATCTTTAAAAAATTCATAAAAAATAAACCGTAACTCAGATGAAAATAATTTATATATGAAAAACGATCAGAAAAATATGAAGAATCTGAATAGGCCATTCACATATCTGTTAGACCCCTCTAGCATAACAAACTTGGAACATTTGCATCGGGATCAATACAGATAATAATACGTGGAGCTTGGAAAATGTTCCCAGATATTTTCCCCTCTTTATTTAGAATACCTAGTGATGCATTAGAGGATATCACCAACACATTTTGCATTACATACATTGTGTGATGTATTTGTTTGCTCTGTTATTTGTTGTTTCCCCTGTGTTACTTCCTTTCCGGTAGACTACGAGACCGCTGATAATTCGGTGATCTCTACTTTGTTGAGGATCCGTTTTCGTCCGCAGAGCAACCAGGCAAGCAAAACCCCCTTGATAATTCCTATATTGCCTATTCTTTCTCTCTACTTCATGCATTAGATATTATCACCGCTGTTGTTCGGTAGATCCTATTCTGATGCATAGCCTACTTACGTCGTGAGTTACTGATGCTTTACCTGTTATCCTAGCATGCCTAGTTTAGTTATGCTGGTGTTCCATCAGTTGGCCCTACCCTGTCCATGTTGCCATGCTATATTATCAGGGTTATCCGAGCACGTTGGTGTTGTATCATAACTTGAACACACCTTTAAGACCATTGATATGCCCCAAACGTATCTACTTCTCCAAACACTTTTGCTCTTATTTTGGACTCGAATTTCCATGATTTGAATGAAACTAACCCGGACTAACACGTTGCTGGAACATGATGCTTGTCCTGCCCTTTTGTGCTGACCTGGAGTAGGATAAGGACCATCGGGCCCATGGTGCGTAGCAACGGTTGCGCAGTCCGGTTCATCCACAAGAGGCCATGGTTGGGTTGGAGGGTGCTGGTGGACCTTGATGGCATGCATGGGAGTTGGTAGCAGCTGTGTGCGTCCTGCTGGACGGAGGCTAGGCTGGTGTGGCTTCTGCCACGCCATAGCTGGGCGCCTGGCTGCCTTGGGCGGCCCTCGCCCGGGTTTGGAGTTGCCAGATCTGGTGGGTGGCGACGGTTGCTCCTTCGGCAGCGGCGGCCGGTGATGTGGGGATGGCCACCGGGGAGTCTTCTCGTGTGTCTTATGTGGCTATCCTCGTGTGCGCATTGTGTGGTTCGTCGCTTTCCTCTGCCCTTGTCGAGGCGGGTTTTGGGGGGCTGGCTTGGTGGTGGCCTTGGGCATTGCGATGGCGTGGAGGTACGACGGGGTGGCCGTAGGTGGTTTCACGAGTCATCATTGTGGTCGTGGCTGCACTGGCGGTGGCGGTTTGTTATAGGTGGTGGGGTGCGGTTGGTGGTAGTGCCCTTCCTTCTCTTGGGTCTGAACCTACGGCGTGTGGGTTGCTCATGCGATGGGGGTGGTGACGACCTTGAGCTCGTGCTCGGGAGGGCCAGCTGTGGTTCCGAGGCGGGTCAGAGGCTTTCCTCTAGGTAGGTGGGGTAGGCTCGGTCCTGGTTTGGTGGTCGTGTTAGAGTTGCGTTGGTGCGTGGATCAGTGCTGGTGACCGCGGACATGTGTCTTGTGAGCTCGCTTGGCCAAGGGCTTCGGGCTGGCTCATCAGCGGCCGTTAGGAGTCTCGGAGTCGTGTCCCTGAGTCCATCGGGAATTCGCTGGGGACACAAGTGTGGGTGCCTCCTACTGTGGAGGAGCCTACCTAGACTAGGGCACTGATGCCGGGCTAGGAGTAGATGGAGTGTCGTCGCTCTTATTACCGTGGTTGTGCGCGTTGTGATGTGAGCGGCGTACGTTATATTGCGACAGGGATGCAGGGGCGGCGGCCCTGGATGGAGGTCCACATGGTTGCTCTTCGGCGGGCATCATTGAGGTGGTGGCGGCCCTTCTCTCATGTTGTGTGGGCAACAAGAGGAGGTGTGGCGGGTAGCTCAGACGTGCCCTCTCTCTCTCTCTCCCTCCCTCCCTCCCTCTCTCTCTCTCTCTTTGAGGGGCGATGTCCTGATCCAAATCTGGGATTCTACCATCGCCGCGTTCCTCCTGCGACCTTGTGGGGGCACGGATGAGTTGCCGAGCGAAGTTCCGTGCCTTAGCGTCCACAATGGCGACACCCGTGGGTGCCGCGCTCTTCTTGAAGACGGGGTTGTGGTTCTTCTCCGTGTCAGGGCTCCGGGTGAAGACCTTTGTCCGACGTGGACTCAATAACGGCGATGCCCAGTGCCGTTCTTCCTCTTAGGGCGTTGTCGTACCGTATGGATGTTTAGTTCTCCCGGTGCTCGTTGCTGGTATCGTAGTTGTGTGCGTTCTACGTGTGCTGGATATCTCGGGATCGGCTTTGTAAGGGCATCTTCAATGAAAGGCGCTTGCCTAGGCGCTTAACTAGCTAAAATAAATTATTTAAATTCCTAGCGTCTGTGCAAGAGTCCATGTCTCCAACGGCAGCAGCGATCCAATAGGCGCCTGGGCTGATTCTTCCTCTCCTAATACCTGAAAAATTCCTTCTAGCGCCCGGCGCATCAGTTGGCATCGACGCCAAAGATAATCCCTGATTCAGCCAGGAATTAAACGTAACTGCCAGGGAAAAAATCCTAGCGCCGGGCACTAGTGCCCGCGTTGAAGATGCCCTACCACATCATCTTGTATCGTTGGGCCGTGTACTTCTTTAAATGTTGCTTTATTTATTAAGAGGGTGAAAGCCTGTTTCAAGAAAGACACTCACGTGCTGGTTGTCCATTGAAGCCATCTGGCAAAAGAATACACTTCGCAAGTACTTGCCGTGGGGATATGCACGTATAGAGATACTTCAAATTGGCAGTGCTAGTATCTAAGAGTCGGCTATTACCCGCGCCAATTTCCTTTTTCTTTTCTGTGCCGAATTGGTCGACACAACATGAGTCGAAAGGCAGTAGTCGCAACGAAACCAACTACTTCGAGTCCACGTGTTGAGAGTGGGCGTGCTCGTGCCTGGACGTGGGCCCACCGTTCATCATGGGTACGATTTGAGTGAACGTATGGCCTGGTCTGTCCATCCTTGTCGTATTTAACAAGTTACCACCACTGAGCGATATGTGGGACTGAGTACACATCGACGACTGATGAATGGAGTACTAGTAATTTAAATCTCGCATGGAACTCCATCCAGGCATCATTTTCCTCGATTGTGTCGCCGTCCAAACTTAACCCCGTACATCGAATAGTTGATGACTGTCAGCCTGTCCTAACGTAGTAGTACTATAGTACTACTCCCTCCGTCCTAAAATTCTTGTCTTAGATTTGTCTAGATACTGATGTATCTAACACTAAAACGTAACTAGATACATCCGTATTTAGATAAATTTAAGACAAGAATTTTGGGACGGAGGGAGTACGTGCATGCACGCACCCCGTCGTATATAATTAGCTAATCAAAGGAAGCCAGCAAATATGAAGCATGGGCGCCTTTCGCCGGCCAACAAAATTGTCAACCTAAAGGAGCTATAGCAGCAAATATTATGGATCTATAGCTGACGATGACGCCCATCATGGTAAAGCGACCGATTAATGTGCGCCGTTTATCTTGTTTGGGCCGACTGTGCCGATCTGACAGAGTCTTTTTGCTCGCCGTCGGCTCCACCTACCGACTGGTGCTGTCGCAACAACCCTAGAACAAACAGAAATAACAATGGAACCCGAAGAGGGCAAAACTACATCGATTTGGTTGCTTTGGTCGACGTTACTAAGGGCAATGGTATCTAGTGGGCTGAGTCGAGCTCAACAAGTGTTGTTTTTATCTAGTATAGCACTCACTCCAATCCAAATTAATTATCGCAGCTTCAGACGAAAATTGCTTTTGGAGCTCGGCCTCCATGGAGGCCTGTTTTTTGAAAAATCCAAAATTCAACAAAATTCATATTTTTACATTTCAAAAAATTCCGAAAAATACAGACATATATGGAGGCATAACACACATGTGTGTAAATTTTTAGGACGAAATACGTTGAAATGAAGGTTGTGCCAAAAATAAAAATATGTGACTTTTTAACACATGATACTATTCATCCCAAAAGTCTATGAATTTGTTCTTTATGCACAGATCACATCTCAATGTTTTCCATTCTGAAATTTTACATGCATACACATCACATCCTTGTGTACTTGTATAATTTTTTTTAGGTTTTTTTGAAACCAAAAGGTATGAATTTTGAATTTTTCAAGGAAAGTGGCCTCCATGGAGGCCGAGCTCCAAAATGCCGTTCTCAGCTTCAGACTGCTACATAATTGCTCGAGCCTTGCAGGAGTATAAATATTCTAATATGTTAGCCCGTGATTTACCTGTCCATATTAATATGATTGTATAGATAAATGTTTATCAAATCTTGTCCGTGATTTATCTATCTAAAATATATTTTAAGATTTTATTTTGTAATCACTTATTGGTTATCAAAGAAGACATAAGGTTCTCTGGTAAGTCAATAAAAGATGACAGTTTTGAAGGAATGATGCTCAGGAAAAGAATGGAAGTCGGATGAAGCACTTCGCCTGATAGGAAAAGGAACACGGTTTCTCTGTTAAGTACTAGTAGACATAATGAGTTAAGCGGGCCTTTTTTTTAATCCGAAATTGCTTTCACAGGACATTTTCTTATCACACGCTGCTACGACAAGACAATAAATATATGATGCATGTTATGGCCCATAGATTGCAACATCTCTGGTCGTACGAGTATCGGACAAAGATTCATCATACGTACAACAGTATTCTTCCTATTAGGACTATTTTGTAATATGGTAGGCCTTGCCTAGTCATGCAAAAACTTGATTTGAGCATCTTCTTGGGCTTATAGAAGATATATTTTATTTGGATATTCATTTGGACCCACCTTCAGCGCAAATGCTGAAAAACGCTTATTGCGAGACAAGCAACACCCAACTTCAACCTGGCGGCCTCAAAAGTCGCGAGAGTTATGTCTCGCTCAATGCATTACTGTACCACCGCTCGCCTCTTGGGCGATGCTAGTAGGCTGGCCCAGTACCATAGCTGCATCTGCATGAGTTTTTTCAGTCTATGTTTTTCTTGTTCAGTTTTCACTGTTTGCGTCATTTTTGTTTTCCTTTTTATTTATTTTATTCAGATTTGTTTTGTTTTCTATGTTTCTTTCTTTGATTTTCATGGGTTTCTGAGTTTTTTTCTTCAACACTGGTCTACTTTTCCATAAATATTGTACAGTTTTCATATATATCGGGAACATTTTTTAAACATGTTTTACATTTTTCAAAATATATGTTTTGATCTCCACATTTTTCCATATAAATTTTACATTTTTGTAAATATCTAAAAATATACACGCTTAACATTTCCAAATACATGATTAACATTTTTCCAAATAAATATTTAAGAACATTTCTTCAAATATGTGTCAAACACTTTTGTGAATGATACAGAATATTTATTTAAACTATGTGTGCATTTTTTTTCATTGTATAAACATTCTATTAGATCGTGACAAACATATTTGTGAAACTTGTGATTATTTGTTAAAATGTGAAATACATTTTTCGAAAGAATCAAACATTTTGTTTTAAGTTGTGTGAACAATTTTTTTTACATTGTATAGAACTTTCCAGAAATGACGCATACATTTTTTTTGTAACGCGTGAACATTTTTAAAATGGCACGACCACTTTTATTTGATGCTATCAACATTGTTTAAAAATTTACACTAACAAAATATTTACATCGCATATTCGTGGTGAACATTTTAACATATGTATTTATATTGAACAAAAATTGGTTTACATGTACATATGTGATTATGGGTCGGCCCATTAAAGGCGTCCTTGTAGCGAGATGTGCTTGTGTCTCACTGTGGGCGAGAAACACAGCTCCCATTCCTATTAGAGATATTTCGTAATTGTTAGCCTGATATAGTCAAGCAAAGAACTCACATCTTTTTGGGCTTAAAGTATATCTATAATATTTGGATATTCATTCGGACGACCCATGTTCATCTCAAATGCTAAAAAGTCGCTTATTGCAAGATGAAACCTATTTCCTGTTTAGCCTGATGGCGTTGTTTGCTACTCCCTCCGTCCCATAATATAAGAGCGTTTTTGACACTACATTAGTATAAAAAACGCTCTTATCTTACGAGATGGAGGGAGTAGTATTACTCAACTTGGCGCACACCACTCGGTTCTGGGCTCGGTCCATTTCTTTTGCTTTTCTCATTCGTTTTCGTGCGTCAACTAAATGCAGTGTTGTCCGCGAGCCGCTATTCATTTCCGATTTTGGGAAGCGTCTAGATGCTTCCCAGATGGTTTTCTTTCAGGTTTCCATCCTTTTTTTTCTTTTTCTTTTCTGATTTGTTTTAATTTTTGAGTTTCCTTTTTGAAATCTGTGATTTGTTTTTCAAAATCATGAACTTTCTCTAGTTCGTTAACTTTTTCAAATTATTAAACAAATTACAAATTCACAAATAATTTTTGTAATTCCTGCTTTTATATAATTTGTGAATATTTTTTAAAATTCGTGAATATTGTTGAAAATATGTGAAGAATATTCAAATTCACCAATATTTGTAAATTTTGGGAAACTTTTTCAAATTTGCATTCCAAATTCATAGATTTTTTTGTAATTCCTGAATAATTTTAAATTCATGAACTATCTTCAAATTTATGAATATTTCCGAAATCGGTGAACATTTTCCTAATTTGTGAACCTTTTTTTTCAAATTCATGAATATTTCTTTTAATTTATGAAGCTTCTTTTCAAATTTGTGATTTTTTTCAAATTCTAGAACTTTTTTAAAAAAAATCCTAGAAAACCGATTGTCCATGGGTAGTTCTTTTCGTAGAGCCAGTAGCTTATGGATGTTTTTTTCGACACACCACATCAGCAACTCATGACGAGCGAGCGGGTGAGCGAGGAGTTTGTGCTCCGATGTGCCGGCCTAGGTGAGTGTTATGGGTGCTAAGCAACTAGCTAGCGCTGAAGGCCCCATATAGGAGTTCTAAGGTGGAAGTCCCGCTGGTCGTGTGAAAAGTACCAATAACGGGAGAAGAAAATAGAGATCCAATCTAGGGGGGCTCCCCCTCTCCTCGGAGGGCCAAGGAAGAATAAGGAGGGGGCCATTCCCCCTCTCCCCCGGTGGCCGGGACGCCACCTGGGACATCTCTGTCATCACCATCACCAATAACTTCCTCTTCATTCTCATGGTGATGCGTGGGTAGTTCATCCTCGGAGCTGAGAGTATGCACCAGTAGCTATGACTTTGATTTTTGTCTCCCATGTTCTTGAAAGATTCTGAACTTGATTGTATCATGAGCTTTTTTAATATAGTTGGACCGTATGATGCTTCCTCCTCTATTATTTTTCGGTGCATAGAGTCTTGCTTCTTGAAGTTTCTTTGTGTTGGATAAAAAAATTGGATTTGAGATTACAATATGTATGCCTAGTATAACTTGCGGATGCCTATGGTGACATTGGTGTTGGGAAACATAGTAGGAAAAATTTGCCACACGAACACCCAAGAACAATATGAAGATGCAAAAACGGTGATCGTTACCGACTCCAGAGTGCAGCAGAAGTAGATGAGTCGGTGTAGATCGTACTTGGAGTCCTTTGCACCGTCGATGGACAATCCCGCGGACCGCCCACGAACGATTCCTCGAATGGAAGTGTAACATCCCGATGTTCGGAATGTTTAGGGAAAAGTTTATAAAAAACAGGGCGAGAAAATTTCTTTTGTTTTATTTGGTTATAAAAGCTCAAGTTGAGTTTTTATATTATTGGAGGTTTTAATTTGATTAAATGTGAGCTTAAATTAATTTTTTTGTTCTTTTCTTTTAACTGGATTTTATTTTTGTCTTCACCATATTTAAATTTGAGAGTCTGCACTTTCTAGGATTTCTCAGTTCGTTTGATATGTGTTCGAGCTTTTAATTCCCTTCTAGATTTTCCTTTCCTAAAAGGTAATGATTTCTTTTTTCTCTTGTCAAACTATGTGCTGAATTTCCTAGCCCAACACATCTCTCTCTTGTTCCTGTGAGTGTCGTGCGTACGGCGATCTATGGGACCGGCAACGGCCCCTTTGCGGTTCAACTAGGGAGATCGACAAGAACAAAGAGCAGATCTAGCAATCAACACAAAGATTTATCCAGGTTCTGGCACCTTTGTTGGGGATCGTAGCAGAAATTTAAAATTTTCTACATATCACCAAGATCAATCTATGGAGTCATCTAGCAATGAGAGAGAGGGGAGTGCATCTACATACCCTTGTAGATCGCGCGCGGAAGCGTTCAAGAGAACGGGGTTGATGGAGTCGTACTCGTCGTGATCCAAATCACCGATGATCCTAGCGCCGAACGGACGGCACCTCCGCATTCAACACACGTACGGAGCGGGGACGTCTCCTCCTTCTTGATCCAGCAAGGGG
Source organism: Triticum aestivum (assembly GCF_018294505.1). NCBI lineage: Eukaryota > Viridiplantae > Streptophyta > Magnoliopsida > Poales > Poaceae > Triticum > Triticum aestivum. The sequence goes on from NC_057799.1 coordinate 353,797,895, forward strand.
GGAGGATAAGTTGATGGAGATCCAGCAGCACGACGGCGTGGTGGTGGAAGTAGCAGGATCCCGGCAGGGCTTCGCCAAGCGCAAGCGGGGAGGAAGAGGTGTCACGGGAGGGAGGGAGGCGCCAGGGCTTGGGGTGCTGCTCCCATGCGCCTCCCCACTATATATAGGGGTGGAGGGGGCTGGTTTCTTGTCCTCCAAGTCCATTGGGGCGTTGGCAAAGGTGGGGAAAGAAATCCCATCATTTCCCTTCCCCACCGATTGTTATCCCCCCTTTTTAGGGATCTTGATCTTATCCCTTCGGGATATGATCTTATTCCTTCTAAGGTGGGATCTTGGTGCGCCTTGACCAGGGGTGTGGGGCCTTGCCCCCACTACCCACGTTCATGTGGGTCCCCCCATGCAGGTGGGCCCCACTTCAGAACCTTCTAGAACCTTCCCGGTACAATACCGAAAAATCCCGAACATTTTCCGGTGGCCAAAATAGGACTTCCCATATATAAATCTTTACCTCCGGACCATTCCGGAACTCCTCTTGACGTCCGGGATCTCATCCGGGACTCCGAACAACTTTTGGTTAACTGCATACTAATATCTCTACAACTCTAGCGTCACCGAACCTTAAGTGTGTAGACCCTACGGGTTCGGGAGACATGCAGACATGACCGAGACGACTCTCCGGTCAATAACCAACAGCGGGATCTAGATACCCATGTTGGCTCCCACATGTTCCACGATGATCTCATCGGATGAACCACGATGTCGAGGATTCAATCAATCCCGTATACAATTCCCTTTGTTAATCGGTACGTTACTTGCCCGAGATTCGATCGTCGGTATTCCAATACCTTGTTCAATCTCGTTACCGGCAAGTCACTTTACTCGTACCGTAATGCATGATCCCGTGACCAAACACTTGGTCACATTGAGCTCATTATGATGATGCATTACCGAGTGGGCCCAGAGATACCTCTCCGTCATACGGAGTGACAAATCCCAGTCTCGATTCGTGCCAACCCAACAGACACTTTTGGAGATACCCGTAGTGCACCTTTATAGCCATATAGCCACCCAGTTACGTTGTGACGTTTGGCACACCCAAAGCACTCCTATGGTATCCGGGAGTTGCACAATCTCATGGTCTCAGGAAATGATACTTGACATTTGGAAAAGCTCTAGCAAACGAACTACACGATCTTGTGCTATGCTTAGGATTGGGTCTTGTCCATCACATCATTCTCCTAATGATGTGATCCTGTTATCAATGACATCCAATGTCCATAGTCAGGAAACCATGACTATCTGTTGATCAACGAGCTAGTCAACTAGAGGCTCACTAGGGACATGTTGTGGTCTATGTATTCACACATGTATTACGATTTCCGGATAACACAATTATAGCATGAACAATAGACAATTATCATGAACAAGGAAATATAATAATAACCATTTTATTATTGCCTCTAGGGCATATTTCCAACAGTCTCCCACTTGCACTAGAGTCAATAATCTAGTTACATTGTGATGAATCGAACACCCATAGAGTTCTGGTGTTGATCATGTTTTGCTCTAGGGAGAGGTTTAGTCAACGGATCTGCTACATTCAGGTCCGTATGTACTTTACAAATATCTATGTCTCCATTTTGAACATTTTCATGAATGGAGTTGAAGCGACGCTTGATATGCCTGGTCTTCCTGTGAAACCTGGGCTCCTTGGCAAGGGCAATAACTCCAGTGTTGTCACAGAAGAGAGTCATCGGGCCCGACGCATTGGGAATAACTCCTAGGTCGGTAATGAACTCCTTCACCCAGATTGCTTCTTGTGCTGCCTCTGAGGCCGCCATGTATTCCGCTTCACATGTAGATCCTGCCACAACGCTTTGCTTGCAACTGCACCAGCTTACTGCCCCACCATTCAAAATATACACGTATCCGGTTTGTGACTTAGAGTCATCCAGATCTGTGTCGAAGCTAGCATCGACGTAACCCTTTACGACGAGCTCTTCGTCACCTCCATAAACGAGAAACATATCCTTAGTCCTCTTCAGGTACTTCAGGATATTCTTGACCGTTGTCCAGTGTTCCATGCCGGGATTACTTTGCTACCTTCCTACCAAACTTACGGCAAGGTTTACATCAGGTCTGGTACACAGCATGGCATACATAATAGACCCCATGGCCGAGGCATAGGGGACGACACTCATCTTTTCTCTATCTTCTGCCGTGGTCGGGCATTGAGCCGTGCTCAATTGCACACCTTGCAATACAGGCAAGAACCCCTTCTTGGACTGATCCATATTGAACGTCTTCAATATCTTGTCAAGGTACGTACTTTGTGAAAGACCAATGAGGCGTCTTGATCTATCTCTATAGATCTTGATGCCTAATATATAAGCAGCTTCTCCAAGGTCCTTCATTGAAAAACACTTGTTCAAGTAGGCCTTTATGCTTCCCAAGAATTCTATATCATTTCCCATCAACAGTATGTCATCCACATATAATATGAGAAATGCTACAGAGCTCCCACTCACTTTCTTGTAAACACAGGCTTCTCCATAAGTCTGTGTAAACCCAAACGCTTTGATCATCTCATCAAATCGAATGTTCCAACTCCGAGATGCTTGCACCAGCCCATAGATGGAGCGCTGGAGCTTGCATACCTTGTTAGTATTCTTAGGATCGACAAAACCTTCCGGCTGCATCATATACAATTCTTCCTTAAGAAAGCCGTTAAGGAATACCATTTTGACGTCCATTTGCCATATCTCATAATCATAGTATGCGTCAATTGCTAACATGATTCGGACGGACTTCAGCTTCGCTACGGGTGAGAAAGTCTCATCGTAGTCAACCCCTTGAACTTGTCGATAACCCTTAGCGACAAGTCGAGCTTTATAGATGGTAACATTACCATCCGCGTCCGTCTTCTTCTTAAAGATCCATTTGTTTTCTATCGCTCGCCGATCATCGGGCAAGTCGGTCAAAGTCCAAGAGGTAGTACTTCATCAAGTTCCACTTTCCTCCCACTTACTTCTTTCCGGAGAAACTCTTTCTCCAGAAAGGACCCGTTCATGGCAACAAAGATCTTGCCTCCGGATCTGAGGTAGAAGGTATACCCAATGGTTTCCTTAGGGTATCCTATGAACACGCATTTTTCTGACTTGGGTTCGAGCTTTTCAGGTTGAAGTTTCTTGACATAAGCATCGCATCCCCAAACTTTTAGAAACGACAGCTTAGGTTTCTTCCCAAACCATAATTCATACGGTGTCGTCTCAACGGATTTCGACGGAGCCCTATTTAAAGTGAATGCGGCGTCTCTAAAGCATAGCCCCAAAATGAGAGCGGTAGATCGGTAAGAGACATCATAGATCGCACCATATCCAATAGAGTGCGATTACGACGTTCGGACACACCATTTCACTGAGGTGTTCCAGGCGGCATGAGTTGTGAAACTATTTCACATTTCCTTAAGTGTGTGCCAAATTCGTGACTCAAATATTCCCCTCCACGATCTGATCGTAAGAACTTTATTTTCCTGTCACGCTGATTCTCAACCTCACTCTGAAATTCCTTGAACTTTTCAAAGGTCTCAGACTTGTGTTTCATTAGGTAGACATACCCATATCTACTCAAGTCATCAGTGAGAGTGAGAACATAATGATAGCCACCGCGAGCCTCAACACTCATTGGACCGCACACATCAGTATGTATGATTTCCAATAAGTTGGTTGCTCGCTCCATTGTTCCGGAGAACGGAGTCTTGGTCATCTTACCCATGAGGCATGGTTCACACGTGTCAAATGATTCATAATCAAGAGACTCCAAAAGTCCGTCTGCATGGAGCTTCTTGTAACACCCCGCATGTAACTTGCCATATTTGTAACTCCAACTCTTGCCATTTTTGGCTACGTGTTATGATATTCCCTCCGTGGTCGGGTTTTGTCTTTCGTTTTGTTTTTTTGTCATGTCATGCATTTTATATCATGTCATCATGTGCATTGCATTTGCATACGTGTTCATGTCATGCATCCGAGCATTTTCCCCGTTGTCCGTTTTGCAATCCGGCGCTCCTATCTCCTCCGGCGCACCCCTCTTGTTTTCTTTCGTGTGCGGGTGTCAAACTTTCTCGGAATAGACCGAGGCTTGTCAAGTGGCCTTAATATACCACCCGGAGACTACCGGTCAAGTTTCGGTCCATTTGGAGGTCGTTTGGTACTCCAACGGTTAACCGGGCATCCGCAAAGTCCATTTGAGTGTCTAGCAAAACCCCCCTCAAAACCAGCCCACAACCCACCAAACTCTCTTCCATGCTCTAGTTCGTTCGATCACGATCGTGTGGGCGAAAACCGCACCTCATTTGGAGGCTCCTAGCTCCCTCTACCTATTTAAATGCATCTCTCCCGAAATACAAACACAGTCCAACCCTAACCCTCGTCCCTCTCCGCCGCCGGACACGTCCGGGCGGAGCCGGACGCGTCCACCTCCGCCACCGCCCAATCCGCGGCTGCCACGTGGCAAGCCCGTACGCCGCCGCCGCCGGAGCCCGCGGGCCCAACGCCGGCCCCCGCGAGCCTGTTCGCCGCCCGCGCCCTCCGCGCCGCTGCCTCGGCCTCCCCGCCGCCGACCGGTCGCCGCCGACGCCGCGCGCCACCACCGACGCCGACGACCGCGCCCCTCCGGCCGTCGCCCGGCGCCCCACCTCGCCGCCTCCTCCTTCCCCTCTCCGGCCGCTCCTCCTCCTCACCGCGGCCTCCCGCCGGCGAGCACCATCGGAGCCTCGAGGCCCGGCCCCGATCTAGATCTCCTGTGAGCGTTGACTTCCCGCACCCCCTAAATTCTTCCAAGTATTTTTCTTTTACAGCATCTTGCCATGTTCGTGATGCCATAACTCCTCGCATGTAGCTTCGATTCACGCGTGTAATATGTCAAATTGTTTGTCTCGTGATGCTCTACATTTTGTTCATTGCACCATGTTCATTAGAGGTCATCTTGATGCACAAATCTCTGTTGGAAGAGGGCTAGTTGCTGTTATCTTCTGGTTCTTAGCAGAAGTTGGAGATTTGTCATTTTTGTATCATTAAATCTGTGCATCTTTTGGGCATGAGCTCTACATGTGTTTTGAAGTATGCCATGCCATATTTCCAAGGGTGTATGCCATGTATTTTTGTGATCTCTGTGGTGACTAGCACAAGCATGCAAAGTAGGCTCCGTAATGTTTCTGATTTCAGGGACTTAGTGATTTCTCCAAGTCCTTGTCTGCTGTTATTTTGTTGCCATGTAAACTTGATGCTACAGAGAGATCCATGCATATTTTGGAGATGTTCAGTAAGGATGTTTTGTAGCTATAGTTGTAATTGACCCATTCCTGCCCTTGTTTGAAATTATGGAGTTCCATAGAATGACTCAATCTTGCTCTACTTTTGCTATAAAATATTTCTTAAAGATTCTTAACATGATATGTAATTTTGCCAAGCTTATTGTAGTTGATCCATACATGCTACGCTTGTGTTCTTGCCATGGATAGCTTCATAAACAAGCCATCTTGCTTTTGGTATGCTTGTTTTGTCATGAATTGCTCTGTAGTGAGTGCATCAAGCTCACAAAGAGGCCTACATATTATTATTTCTGTCATGCTCTGTTTTCTGCTAAGTCTGAAACCTGATAACGAAACTTGCTATGTTTAGGTGCTTGCCATCATATCTTCTGGTCCTTTTTGGCTTATGGTTAGTAAGGGACTTTTGTCATATGAATTTAGTAGAACACTTACATGCCTTGTTTTGCTATGTTAAGTTCCTGTAGCATGTTGTTTTCGTGCTCTGAACATTGCTACCTGATGCTGTTTTCTGCCATGTCCAGTTTTTCACTAAGTCTGTGATCCTGTTACCTTTTGCACTTTTGCCATGCTTGTTTGAGCTTGATATGTTGTGAAATAGCCGTAGCTCAGTGTTCATCTTTTGTCAAGCATCTCCTGTAGATTACTTTCATGTACTTTGTTGCTATGTTGGAGTGCTGTAGCATTATTGCTTGTTGCATTTTAAGTGCTATCATGCTGTTAATCGCAGATTCGTGTCATTCTTGTTTTGCTTGCCATTTGCAAACCGTGCATCCGTTTCCGGTGATCTTTATATCGATTTCGACCGAAATTATCTCATCTTTCCAGTGGAATGCTTGGATTGCTAAGTTACTGCCTTGTTCATCATTTTCCTTCCGGAGCATGCATACGCATCGCATATCATATCTCGCATATCATACATGTTTTGCATCATGTTGTTTGTGCATTTCTCGTGGTTGATTGTGGTTCCGTTTGTTTGTGTTCTTGTCTTGGGTAGAGCCGGGAGACGAGTTCGTAAATGAGGAACCTGTTGAGTACGCTTACGAGGATCAAGCTTTCGACAACTCTGAGAACCTTGCAGGCAAGATGACCACCCCTCGAAATCACTTCTATCTTTGCTTTGCTAGTTGATCGCTCTATTTCCATGCTACGCTACCTATCACTTGCTATATCATGTCTCCCATTTTGCCATGTCAGCCTCTAACCATCCTTTCCTAGCAAACCGTTGTTTGGCTAAGTTACCGCTTTTGCTCAGCCCCTCTTATAGCGTTGCTAGTTGCAGGTGAAGTTGAAGTTTGTTCCATGTCGGAACATGGATATGTTGGGATATCATAATATCTCCTATTTAATTAATGCATCTATATATATTTTGGTAAAGGGTGGAAGGCTCGGCCTTATGCCTGGTGTTTTGTTCCACTCTTGCCGCCCTAGTTTCTGATATACCGGGATTATGTTCCTTGAGTTTGCGTTCCTTACGCGGTCGGGTGATTTATGGGACCCCCTTGACAGTTCGCCTTGAATAAAACTCCTCCAGCAAGGCCCAACCTTGGTTTTACCATTTGCCACCTAAGCCTTTTTCCCCCGGGTTTTCTAGAGCCCGAGGGTCATCTTTATTTTAAACCCCGGGCCAGTGTTCCTCTGAGTGCTGGTCCAAACTAGAGCCCTTTGCAGCGCCACCTTGGGAAAACTCGAGGATTGGTTTTAGTTGTACGGACTGCTCATCCGGTGTGCCCTGAGAACGAGATATGTGCAGCTCCTATCGGGATTTGTCGGCACATTCAGGCGGCTTTGCTGGTCTTGTTTTACCATTGTCGAAATGTCTTGTAAACCGGGATTCCGAGACTGATCGGGTCTTTCCGGGAGAAGGTTTATCCTTCGTTGACCGTGAGAGCTTATGATGGGCTAAGTTGGGACACCGCTGCAGGGTATTATCTTTCGAAAGCCGTGCCCGCGGTTATGAGGCAGATGGGAATTTGTTAATGTCCGGTTGTAGAGAACTTGTCACTTGACCCAATTAAAATACATCAACTGCGTGTGTAGCCGTGATGGTCTCTTCTCGGCGGAGTCCGGGAAGTGAACACGGTCTGAGTTATGTATGACGTAAGTAGGAGTTCAGGATCACTTCTTGGTCATTGCTAGATGACGACCGTTCCGTTGCTTCTCTTCTCGCTCTCATTTGCGCAAGTTTAGCCACCATATATGCTTATTGCCGCTGCAGCTCCACCTCATTACACCTTCCTTTCCTATAAGCTTAAATAGTTTTGATCTCGCGGGTGTGAGATTGCTGAGTCCTCGTGACTCACAGATTCTACCAAAACAGTTGCAGGTGCCGACGATGCCAGTGCTGATGATGGGGTCGATCTCAAGTGGGAGTTCGACGAGGAACGTGGTCGTTACTATGTGTCTTTTCCTGATGATCAGTAGTGGAGCCCAGTTGGGACGATCGGGGATCTAGCATTTGGGGATGTCTTATTTTCATCTGCATCTTGACTGTAGTCGGTCTATATGTTTGTATTTTGGATGATGTATGAATTATATTTATGTATTGTGTGAAGTGGCGATTGTAAGCCAACTCTTTATCCCATTCTTGTTCATTACATGGGATTGTGTGAAGATGACCCTTCTTGCGACAAAACCACTATGCGGTTATGCCTCTAAGTCGTGCCTCGACACGTGGGAGATATAGCCGCATCGCGGGCGTTACACTTCTTCATCCGTTTGACACCAATGTGACCAAGACGGCAGTGCCACAAGTATATGGGACTATCATTATCAACCTTACATCTTTTGGTATTCACACTATGAATATGTGTAACACTACGTTCGAGATTCATTAAGAATAAACCATTAACCAGCGGGGCATGACCATAAAACATATCTCTCATATAAATAGAACAACCATTATTCTCGGATTTAAATGAGTAGCCATCTCGAATTAAACGAGATCCTGATACAACGTTCATGCTCAAAGCTGGCACTAAATAACAATTATTGAGGTTTAAAACTAATCCCGTAGGTAAATGTAGAGGTAGTGTGCCGACGGCGATCACATCGACCTTGGAACCATTCCCGACGCGCATCGTCACCTCGTCCTTTGCCAGTCTCCGTTTATTCCGCAGCTCCTGCTTTGAGTTACAAATATGAGCAACCACACCGGTATCAAATACCCAGGAGCTACTACGAGTGCTGGTAAGGTACACATCAATAACATGTATATCACATATACCTTTGGTGTTACCGGCCTTCTTGTCCGCCAAGTACTTGGGGCAGTTCCGCTTCCAGTGACCACTTCCCTTGCAATAAAAGCACTCAGTCTCAGGCTTGGGTCCATTCTTTGGCTTCTTCCCGGCAACTGGCTTACCGGGCGCGGCAACTCCCTTGCCGTCCTTCTTGAAGTTCTTCTTACCCTTGCCTTTCTTGAACTTAGTGGTTTTATTCACCATCAACACTTGATGTTCCTTTTTGATCTCCACCTCCGCTGATTTCAGCATTGAATATACCTCAGGAATGGTCTTTTCCATCCCCTGCATATTGAAGTTCATCACAAAGCTCTTGTAGCTCGGTGGAAGCGACTGAAGGATTCTGTCAATGACCGCGTCATCCGGGAGATTAACTCCCAGCTGAGTCAAGCGGTTGTGTAACCCAGACATTTTGAGTATGTGCTCACTGAGAGAACTATTTTCCTCCATCTTACAACTGAAGAACTTGTCGGAGACTTCATATCTCTCGACCCGGGCATGAGCTTGGAAAACCATTTTTAGCTCTTCGAACATCTCATATGCTCCGTGGTGCTCAAAACGCTTTTGGAGCACGGTTCTAAGCTGTAAAGCATGCCGCACTGAACGAGGGAGTAATCATCAGCATGCTGCTGCCAAGCGTTCATAACGTCTTGGTTCTCTGGGATGGGTGCGTCACCTAGCGGTGCTTCTAGGACATAATCTTTCTTGGCAGCAATGAGGATGATCCTCAGGTTCCGGACCCAGTCCGTATAGTTGCTGCCATCATCTTTCAGTTTGGTTTTCTCTAGGAACGCGTTGAAGTTGAGGGCAACATTAGCGTGGGCCATTTGATCTACAAGACATATTGTAAAGATTTTACACTAAGTTCATGATAATTAAGTTCATCTAATCAAATTATTCAATGAACTCCCACTCAGATAGACATCCCTCTAGTCATCTAAGTGAAACATGATCCGAGTCAACTAGGCCGTGTCCGATCATCACGTGAGACGGACTAGTCAACATCGGTGAACATCTTCATGTTGATCGTATCTTCTATACGACTCATGTTCGGCCTTTCGGTCTTCCGTGTTCCGAGGCCATGTCTGTACATGCTAGGCTCGTCAAGTCAACCTAAGTGTATTGCGTGTGTAAATCTGGCTTACACCCGTTGTATTCGAACGTTAGAATCTATCACACCCGATCATCACGTGGTGCTTCGAAACAATGAACCTTCGCAACGGTGCACAGTTAGGGGGAACACTTTCTTGAAATTATTGCGAGGGATCATCTTATTTAAGCTACCATCGTTCTAAGCAAACAAGATGTAAAACATGATAAACATCACATGCAATCAAATAGTGACATGATATGGCCAGTATCATATTGCTCCTTTGATCTCCATCTTCGGGGCGCCATGATCATCTTCGTCACCGGCATGACACCATGATCTCCATCATCATGATCTCCATCATCGTGTCTTCATGAAGTTGTCACGCCAATGATTACATCTACTTCTATGGCTAACGTGTTTAGCAATAAAGTAAAGTAATTTACATGGCGTTATTCAATGACACGCAGGTCATACAAAAAATAAAGACAACTCCTATGGCTCCTGCCGGTTGTCATACTCATCGACATGCAAGTCGTGGTTCCTATTACAAGAACATGATCAATCTCATACATCACATATATTTCATTCATCACATCCTTTTGGCCATATCACATCACAAGGCATATGCTGCAAAAACAAGTTAGACGTCCTCTAATTGTTGTTGCATGTTTTTACGTGGCTTCTATAGGTTTCTAGCAAGAACGTTTCTTACCTACGTAAAACCACAACGTGATATGCCAACTTCTATTTACCCTTCATAAGGACCCTTTTCATCGAATCCGATCCGACTAAAGTGGGAGAGACAGACACCCGCTAGTCACCTTATGCAAGTAGTGCATGTCAGTCGGTGGAACCTGTCTCACGTAAGCGTACGTGTAAGGTCAGTCCGGGCCGCTTCATCCCACGATGCCGCCGAAACAAGATAAGACTAGTAGTGGCAAGAAAATTGACAACATCTACACCCAGAACAAGTTTGTGTTCTACTCGTGCATAGAAACTACGCATAGACCTAGCTCATGATGCCACTGTTGGGGATCGTAGCAGAAATTTAAAATTTTCTACGTATCACCAAGATCAATCTATGGAGTCATCTAGCAACGAGAGAGAGGGGAGTGCATCTACATACCCTTGTAGATCGCACGCGGAAGCGTTCAAGAGAACGGGGTTGATGGAGTCGTACTCGTCGTGATCCAAATCACCGATGATCCTAGCGCCAAACGGACGGCACCTCTGCGTTCAACACACATACGAAGCGGGGACGTCTCCTCCTTATTGATCCAGCAAGGGGGGAGGAGAAGTTGATGGAGATCCAGCAGCACAACAGCGTGGTGGTGGAAGTAGCGGGATCCCGGCAGGGCTTCGCCAAGCGCAAGCGCGGAGGAAGAGGTGTCACGGGAGAGAGAGGGAGGCGCCAGGGCTTGGGGTGCTGCTCCCATGCGCCTCCCCACTATATATAGGGGTGGAGGGGGCTGGTTTCTTGCCCTCCAAGTCCATTGGGGCGTTGGCAAAGGTGGGGGAAAGAAATCCCATCATTTCCCTTCCCCACCGATTGTTATCCCCCCTTTTTAGGGATCTTGATCTTATCCCTTCGGGATATGATCTTATTCCTTCTAAGGTGGGATCTTGGTGTGCCTTGACCAGGGGTGTGGGGCCTTGCCCCCACTACCCACTTTCATGTGGGTCCCCCCATGCAGGTGGGCCCCACTTCGGAACCTTCTAGAACCTTCCCGGTACAATACCGAAAAATCCCGAACATTTTTTGGTGGCCAAAATAGGACTTCCCATATATAAATCTTTACCTCCGGACCATTCCGGAACTCCTCATGACGTCCGGGATCTCATCCGGGACTCCAAACAACTTTCGGTTAACCACATACTAATATCTCTACAACTCTAGCGTCACCGAACCTTAAGTGTGTAGACCCTACGGGTTCGGGAGACATGCAGACATGACCGAGACGACTCTCCGGTCAATAACCAACAGCGGGATCTGGATACCCATGTTGGCTCCCACATGTTCCACAATGATCTCATTGGATGAACCACAATGTCGAGGATTCAGTCAATCCCGTATACAATTCCCTTTGTCAATCGGTACGTTACTTGCCCGAGATTCGATCGTCGGTATCCCAATACCTTGTTCAATCTCGTTACCGGCAAGTCACTTTACTTGTACCGTAATGCATGATCTCGTGACCAAACACTTGGTCACATTGAGCTCATTATGATGATGCATTACCGAGTGGGCCCAGAGATACCTCTCCGTCATACGGAGTGACAAATCCCAGTCTCGATTCGTGCCAACCCAACAGACACTTTCGGAGATACCCGTAGTGCACCTTTATAGCCACCCAGTTACGTTGTGACGTTTGGCACACCCAAAGCACTCCTATGGTATCCGGGAGTTGCACAATCTCATGGTCTCAGGAAATGATACTTGACATTTGGAAAAGCTCTAGCAAACGAACTACACGATCTTGTGCTATGCTTAGGATTGGGTCTTGTCCATCACATCATTCTCCTAATGATGTGATCCCGTTATCAATGACATCCAATGTCCATAGTCAGGAAACCATGACTATCTGTTGATCAACGAGCTAGTCAACTAGAGGCTCACTAGGGACATGTTGTGGTCTATGTATTCACACATGTATTACGATTTCCGGATAACACAATTATAGCATGAACAATAGACAATTATCATGAACAAGGAAATATAATAATAACCATTTTATTATTGCCTCTAGGGCATATTTCCAACAACCTTCCCCATAAAAAGGAATCCACTAAGGGCGTTGTTCATTTACCTCCCCTCCTTTCCAATCTAGCAAGCCGCCATCGTCTTCTTCCTAGCGTGAGAGCAGAGCATATCTCCTCCATCCGCCGCCTCTACGCCCTTGCTTATCCCAACCTCCTCTCCTATGATCACCATGGCACCTAAAAAGGGCCAAGACAAGCCGGAGAAAGTCGTCGACCCGGAGGGGGAGGTGAGGAAAGAAGCCCTGGCGGAAGCACAGAGGAACTATGTCGTCTTCGCGCCGGTGCTTGACAAGAGCACCCTAATAGAGCGGTACACATACATGTGGGGGAAGGAGACGACGGCTCACACGGTCCCCCATGTACCTCCCGGCTCCACAAAAGGCAGCAAAGATAAATACCCTTTGTTTACTGCATATTTCTACTACAGACTCTGCCCTCCATTCTCTGATTTCTTCAATGAGATCATGTATTCGTACGGGTTCCATCTCTTAGATTTCACACCGAAAGCCATGACTTGCATGTCTGTTTTCGCCCATATGTGCAAAAACTTTGTCGGGGTAGTCCCTAATGTAGCCTTCTTCCGCCACTATTTCATTCCACGCATTAAAGGAGATGCCCTTTCTGGTAGTGTCACCTGAATTCCCAAGGCATGGAACAAGGACATTTATCCAGAGGGCAATCTACATCAGAAGTAGGATGAGTGGCAGGTGGATTGGTGCTGGATAAAACAGAACGATTTCCCGCCATTCTGTTTTCCCCAGAAGAAGAAGGTAGTCCATAGCAAGGATTGGAGCAATATCGATACTCATGACAAGAAGGTCACAATTGTCGTCACCAGAATCCACCATCTCAGAGCTGCCGGTGTCACCATTGAAATGGTGGGCGCTAACTTTCTTCGTCGTCGGATTGCCCCTCTGCAGAACAAGGGGAGACCAACCTGGGACTTCAAGAATGCGGCAGACATCATGATGTTGCATGCTGGCTTGAACAACAACATGACGGTCCTGCAGCACACAGCTCTCTGCCATCAATTGTTCAGAACCAACGGCAAGTTCAAGTTGCTAGCAACCATAGTTCCTTTATGCAACAACTCTGACTTGGGCACAATCATTGCAATGATGCGAGCATGAGATGCCCATGGTGTCAAAGGGATTTGCGTTGAACCACTTGCAGACCGTGTGCAGGAGTGGTTTGATACTTTGGTGGAGTAAGCTGTCAGGGAAGAACCCGATCTCGTCCGTGCCACTACTGACGAAGAAGTGGCCTACATTGCAAATAGGGCAGAAGAGGTAGGGTTAGCCAAAGAGGCTAGCAGCTCGAGATCTGCGGCAGCTGATGTTGGCAAAGAAGAAGGGGTGTCAGAAGGAAACTTTGTAGACCAAGGAGAGGTTGCTGGAGAACAAGGCGAGGAGGTTGCCGTAATTCCCACTTAAGAGGACGCAGCGGAAGAACGGTTGTACAGGGAGCCCCCTGCTCTGGCAAAGAAACCCCGCATCCTCCGAAAGGATGTCTCCAGTGACCCTGTGCATCCACCTTCTTCAGGTGATGAAGTTGTCGACAAGAGGACTATCGGCAAGGCTGCACCACGGCAAGAAGCCCGACAACAACCCATGCGGCGCACGAGGCGGACGGCCGCGCCGGCAGCCGAAGCAGTTGGATCGTCTTGACCCCCTGCTTCTGCTACAACCAAGTGCACAAGAACTCCTACTCCATCTCCCTCCTCTAGCACAACACTTGGAGGGGAGTATGACCTCTCCATCCTGAGCGAGTCTGAAGAAGAAGAAGAGTAAGAACTCTTGTTTGTCTCCGTCAATTCTTGATTCCTTGACATGTTGATTTGATTTGCTTTGTCTTGATTTGCTTCCATAGAGATGCGGAAATGTTGGCACAGAGGGTGGCGAAGAGAGCGAAAACCACAACTAGCGACGAGCCACCGGCAAGCATCATGGCTGATCTAGAAGTTGTGATTACCAGCCCCCAGCGCAGCCCCCGGTGTGAGGCCATTACTCATTTTCTGCTGACGAGTGTTGGTGTGGAAATCTTCATTGTAGACATCAACAAGAATGTAGGAGGAGCGTGGCATGAAGGAGAATCTCCAGGAGTAAATCTTGACGTGCCATCTTCATCAACTACACTGCCTGGAGATGGCTCTCCGGCAAGGGCCTCCATCGACGAGCCTGTTCGCGTCGAAGAGGAGCTGGCAAGCAAGGTTGCCGGCAGCCATGCAACGACAACTGATGTTGTCGAAGGAGAATAACTCCCTCCTCAACAGCCACATGCAGGTAATCCACTTGCTTTTGAGCACTTACTTTCCTTTATTGTTTTTGTTTTCTTGAACTTGATCTTGAAATTGATTTCTTTATTCGTCTATCTTCAGATCCACCTCCAATTGATGAAATGAATGTTGATATCAATATTGACGAGATCGCAAAGGACGCCGCCAAGAAGGCCAACAACATTACTGCCGACGAGGCCACCAGGTCTGCCACTGACGAGGCCACCAAGAAAGCTGCTGAGGAGACCGACAACGAGACTGTCGAGACCACTAACGACATCCATGTCGCAGGAGCGCTTGGCGCTGACCCGGCCATGAGGGTATCGGCTGCCGACAAGGTAGTTGTCGATGATCACCCTTCGACGTCTGAAACGGCTCTATCAAGCAGATATCTTAAAGTTCGCGAGAATTTGTTCGTCAGCATACCAGGAACGTCAAGCACCGGGGCGCCAACTGAAGAAGAGACTTTTGATAATGAGGCCATCACTGCTGCTGGACCCAAGGTTGTTGATGAACCGTGCACTAGTAGCAGTGGATCCAAAGAACAATAGCTCCTCAAGACCGTGAGCGACAATTTCCAGCAACTCCAAGTACTTCACTGCAGCCGAGTAGGGAGAATAGTTTGAACCTTGTAATCTCTGAATTTGGACCTTGTAATGCCGCAGTTTGAACCTCGCAGAAATAATGCATGAAAAAGATTCTGAAGAAGATGGATTTGATTTGTAAGATCAGTTTGAACCTTGTAATCTTTGAATTTGGGCCTTATAGTGCTGGAATTTGAACCTTGCAACGTTTATGGTATTTGTGATATAACGTAATTGGATGTTTAATTTGGTTGTGTAATCATGTCCTATTATAAGTATATATGTTGTTCTTCTGTTGACAGAGCATAGATGTTGTGCAGACAGAGCATATCACATCGCACATGGGCTAAACTAGGGAACCCATCGGTGATGATTTCATCAATCGCTGACAATTGTATACTGATGTCTACTATGCAACCTTCTTGTAGACGTTGTTGGGCCTCCAAGTGCAGAGGTTTGTAGGACAACAACAAATTTCCCTCAAGTGGATGACCTAAGGTTTATCAATCCGCAGGAGGCATAGGATGAAGATGGTCTCTCTCAAACAACCCTACAACCAAATAACAAAGAGTCTCTTGTGTCCCCAACACACCCAATACAATGGTAGATTGTATAGGTGCACTAGTTCGGCGAAGAGATGGTGATACAAGTGCAATATGGATGGTAGATATAGGTTTTTGTAATATGAAAATATAAAAACAGCAAGGTGACTAGTAACAAAAGTGAGCTAAAACGGTATTGCAATGCTTCGAAACAAGGCCTAGGGTTCATACTTTCACTAGTGCAAGTTCTCTCAACAATGATAACATAATTAGATCATATAACAATCCCTCAACGTGCAACAAAGAGTCACTCCAAAGTCACTAATAGCGGAGAACAAACGAAGAGATTATTGTAGGGTACGAAACCACCTCAAAGTTATTCTTTCCGATCGATCTATTGGGCTATTCCTACAAGTGTCACAAACAACCCTAGAGTTCATACTAAAATAACACCTTAAGATACACATAAACCAAAACCCTAATGTCACCTAGATACTCCAATGTCACCACATGTATCCATGGGTTTGATTATAGGATATGCATCACACAATGTCAGATTCATCTATTCAAACCAACACAAAGAACTTCAAAGAGTGCCCCAAAGTTTCTACCAGAGAGTCAAGACGAAAACGTGTGCCAACCCCTATGCATAAGTTCACAAGGTCACAGTACCCGCAAGTTGATCACCAAAACATACATCAAGTGGATCACGTGAATATCCCATTGTCACCACAGATAAACACATGCAATACATATATCGAGTGTTCTCAAATCCTTAAAGACTCAATCCGATAAGATAACTTCAAAGGGAAAACTCAATCCATTACAAGAAGTTAGAGGGGGAGAAACATCATAAGATCCAACTATAATAGCAAAGCTCGCGGTACATCAAGATCGTGCCAAATCAAGAACACGAGAGAGAGATCAAACACATAGCTACTGGTACGTACCCTCAGCCCCGAGGTGATCTACTCCCTCCTCGTCATGGAGAGCGCCGGGATGATGAAGATGGCCACCGGTGATGGTTTCCCCCTCCGGTAGGGTGCCGGAACAGGGTCCCAATTGGTTTTTGGTGGCTACAGAGGCTTGCGGCGGCAGAACTCCCGATCTAGGTTCTGTTCTGGAAGTTTGGGGATATATAAGAGGTGTTGGATTTGAGAACAAGTCAGGGGGACCCATGAGGCAGCCATAAGGTCGGGGGGCGCGCCCCCCACCCTTGTGGTGGCCTCGGGGATCCTCTGGTGCATCTTCGGTACTCCGTGGGCTTCTTTTGGCCCAAAAACAATCTCCGTAAATTTTCAGGTCAATTGGACTCCGTTTGATATTCCTTTTCTGTGAAGATCAAAAATAAGGAAAAAACAGAAACTGGCACTGGGCTCTAGGTTAATAGGTTAGTCCCAAAAATCATATAAAATAGCATATAAATGCATGTAAAACATCCAAGATAGATAATATAATAGCATGGAACAATAAAAAATTATAGATACGTTGGAGACGTATCATATACCAGCAAGCATTTTCCCACAACACACATGGCTTATTAGTAGCAATCGACTGTGTTATTATCAGTCTTCGCACACATTTCTGATTATGGACCTCTTTGCCGAGTATCACACACATCTTGTTAAGTTGAACCGTTTCTGTTGTCCTGGCTCATCGCAAACCGTTCATCTGAGTGAACTACATGCCCTATACCACACACACCTTGGTCTGGTCGACCATTTCTATTGCGTTGCCTAATCACGAACAGTTCATCCGGGTGAAGTGTATGCCGTGTATCGCACACACCTTCATCTAGCTGACCGTTTATGTTGTGTTGATTGCCTAATCACAAACTATTCATTCAAGTGAACTATATGCCACGTATCACACACGCAACTCTAATCCGAATCGTGTTTGATGTCTCCGCCATCGTAAACAGTTCGTATCATTTTTTACGATTTTCTACAACACCGTTTGTGATTAATGCATCACACACAGTTTCATGGAAGGGTCTATGATTGTAGTGTCGCGTTTGGACCATCATGTAGTAGTGATGGCACACAATCCGATCTTTCCTTTCTTTTTGTTTTAATGGAATGGATGCATTCATAGGCCACTAACACACTATCCATAATTAATCTTCCAGGAACAAACACGCTCTAAGTTGGTGCAATAATATCTGGAAGAATGGACTTGAGCCTCAGTGCCAACATTTTGGCAATGATTTTATAGACCAAATTGCACAAACTGATAGGACGATATTGGGTAATCAATCACAGGGGGTCTACTTTGGGAATAAGAACAAAGTTTGTATCATTCCAACAAGGGGGGACATACATGTTATTAATAGCTGAAAGAGCCTCCTTGGTTAGTTCTTTTCCCACTTGGTGCCAACATTTTTTTAAAGAAAACAACATGTAATCCATCTAGACCGGGATCTTTCAAATCACCAATGCTAAAGGCAACGTGTTTCACATCATCAACAGAGAACGATGCCAGCAGGAAATCATTCATCTGATCATTAACTTTGGGCAATATTTTGTTCAAAAGTGCAGCACATATTACCCCTACTAGAGAAGTGAACAGATCAAAGAAGTGATCGGGAATACGAGTGTTCGGCAGATTAGTACCTTCCATCCAATTTCCTTAATCATCCTTAAACCTTCTAATGTAATTTCAGTTTTTTTTCTTTCAGAAGCAAAATTCTGGAAAAACACATGTCTCAGTATCCTTTTTTGAGCCAGTTAACCCGTGCTCTCTGTTTATGATATATCTCCTCATGGTTCAAAACCTTTTCAATTTCCATAGTCAGCTCCTTTTTTCCATCATTAATGTCATTAAGGGGACCTCTCATAACCCTTTCAAGCTCGTGTTCAAGCTTTTTTCTGCGGTTTCTTTAAAGCCACCTATCCCCCTCATGCAGCTTCTCATGCATGTGCCCCAATTCACTACAAAAAAAGACACATCCGTGACATTTTGGGCCGAACGAATTTTTTTCCTGTCATGCTTATGACACTTCTATGACGATAATTGTGACAAAACACGGTATCATCATAGATGTGGTGGGCTCCTACTTCTATGACAAAAAATCATGACAGTAAATGGGTTTTTCGTCCTGGGCAGCCCGGAGACACAACTGCATGACATTCTTTGGGCCATCCATGACGGAAAAAACCATGGTAGAAGCGAGGGCAAGGAAAATATAGGGGAGTTCCCGGTTACGGTGGGTGGTCGGGGCCGAGCGATGCATGGAGGTTTGCGCGTTTCTCTCATACATGTACGCGCATGTGTGCGAGGCATTGCGCTCTAACTGAACCCAAGCGAGGCGTTGGGCTCTAACTGAACCCGAGCGATTGCACTAGCTACGTTACTGAACCCTGATCGATCCTTTGCTGTTAACTGAACCTGAGTGATTCATTCGCTACTGCTGCTAACTGAAGCCGATCGATGCTGCCTCTTGATGAACAGTGAGCGTTGTTGGGGGGTTGGATTAACAGTTCCCGGTGGGGGGTGGATGAACAGGACCCCGTGGTAGTAGAGGCCGTTGCTGCTGGATGAACAGGACCCCGATCGATCGAGCTGGTTGGGGGTGGATGAACAGGACCCTGTGGAGGGCTGGATGAACAGGACGACCCCGTGGAAGGCTAGTTGAATAGTATTCGGTGGAGGGCTGGATGAACAGTAGCCCGTGGAGGGGTGGTTGAACAGGACCCCGTGGAGAGGGCTGGTTGAAAGTAGCCGGTGGAGGAGCGGTGGAGGCTGGATGAACCGTGGCTGGTGGAGGCAGGAGGGGAGACGCCGTGGATGAATAGTCGCAAGTGGAGGCTGGAGGAGGTCGACGGTGGATGAATAGTAGCCCGTGGAGGCAGTCGATGGTGGAGATGAACAGTATCCCATGGAGTCCCGTTTTGCGGTACGCCACACCCCTCCCGATGAATAGGACCCCCGTTTCGACCGTAGCGCTCCAACACAAGTCTGTTTCCTCCGTTTTGCGGTATGCCACAGCCCTCCCAATCAACAGGACCCCGCTTCGACCGTAGGAGGTCTAAGAGAAGTCCGTTTCCTCCGTTTTGCGGTACGCCAGACCCCTCCCGACGAACAGGATCCCGTTTCGATCGTGGCCAGTCGAACACAAGGCCGTTTCCTCCGTTCTGCGGTACGCCGGGCCTCGTTTTGATCGGCTGTTCCGTCCAAGCCGGTTGGCTCCCGATTAGCATGATGACGCAGTTTCTCCGTTCCGACCCAGCCATGAACACGAGCCATGGCCGTACGTATGCGCGAGTAGGCGTTCGAGACCCCGCCCATATGTATGTACGTGGCCGTATTTACTTTCTTGCACCCTGGCTGTATGTACGTGGACATGCTACGTCCGCGCCTCTACTACGACACGTGCCCTTCCTTACTCGGCCACAGTTCATCGCTGCAACTTGCAGACAGACTGATCGACCTGTATGTACGTACACGTTTGCGACCAGAATGACAACGCTACGTACGGTTTGACCAGGTGGGTACCGACTGTCAGTCACATCCTTGCGTGTTAATATGTAGCTAGTGGGTCCCAGCAGTCAAGGGGCGAATCATTTTTTTGCCCGTAATATGGACGCACTTCCTTGCGTGCGAAGATGTAGCTGGTGGGTCCCAGCAGTCAGGGGGAAACATTTTTTCGTGAAATACGGTGGCCCGTCCGGTGGGTCCCTACTGTCAGGTGGAGGAATCATTATTTTCTGCGTAATAAGGAGGCACTTCCTTGCTGCGGACGTGGACCCAGCTGTCGGCCTCTCCACGTACAATACTCTTCCGATGGAAGTCGTTCGTTGACCACATTGACCACGCCGCGCCGAGAGCACCAAGGCGGTGGACGACGGCGAGGCCTAGGAAGGGGACGACGAGGAGCCGGGGAAGACGTGGAAGTGGATGCCCACACAGAGAGGAGTACGAGGGTTCACTGGTTCGGCTTTGGTGTGAGGCTGCCATCGCCGCAGAATAACAGGGGGTGTGGGTGAGTAGAGGGATGGCCTGGCCAGCGGTGGGAGTAGTAGGGGGCGGTGAGGCCTCCGTGGTAGCACAGCCGGCCACGGAAGGCAGGAGTAGGCGGCACGATCGGCGCTGGTTTGGGCGGCTGGAGCAAGAAGACCAGAGGTTGAAGAAGCACTACGGCCATTGGATGGACATCGTATGGTCACTGGAGCTAGAATCGTTCATATTGACTAAGTTGACAAAGCCCCCCATCCGCGTCAACTTAGTAGGCCCACAAGTCTGCCTCCCACTATGGTGGGTCCCAGCTAGCAGGGGGAGTATTCATTTTTTGTGCGTAATAAGGAGGCACTTCCTTGCGTGCGAAGATATAGCTGGTGGGTCCGACCTGTCAGTGGGGGGGATGTTTTTTTCGCGAAATACAGAGGCCCTTCCGGTGGGTCCCAGCTGTCAGGTGGAGGAATCATCATTTTGCGCGTAATAAGGAGGCATTTCCTTGAGTGCGGCCGTGGACCCAGCTGTCAGCCTCTCCATGTACAGTCCACTTCTGATGGATGTCGTTCGTTGACCATGTTGACCACGCCGCGCCGAGTGCATCCAAGGTGGTGGACGATGGCGAGGCCCCGGACAGCAACAAGCCGGAGAAGGGAAGACGCGGGAGTGGAGTCGCAGACGAAGAGGTGTACGAGGGTTAACTGGTTCTGGTGCGGTGTGGTTCGGCAGTCGGTGGAGAAGAACAGGAGGTGTGGAGGAGTGGAGGGATGGCCTGGCCGGCGGTAGGGTAGCGCTTCACAGCGAAGCGTGCTAAGTAGAGCTGCTAGCAGCAGGAGGCGGGAGCAGGTGGTCCCGGCGACGCTGGAGGAAGAAGACGATAGATTGAAGATGGATGCCTGACGTTGGATGTAAATCCAATGTCTAACGATGTCAGAATCATTTGTTAACTAAGTTGACAACGACTTGCGTTGGCTTCAACCTATTGGCCCACATTTCAGCCTCCAAAAATGTGGCACATATTCAACCCATTTTTCAGAATTTACAGTCAATTTGATCTCTTTTTTTAGAATTACAGTCCATTTGCTGGGCTGGATGAACAAATAATGTAGCGTCCATGCGGCCTATTTATTTTTTTCCTAAAAAATTACAGGCCATTTGCACTTTCTTGAAATACACGATTTTGCCGGGCTGGTCTAATTATAATGTTGGGTTGGGCGCAGCAATGTTATCAAAAAATAAACAGGGGCTGAGCATTTTGTTATAAATATATTTAAGGGTTTTTTATTTCTGTGCCCCTGGTTCCTTACCTGTACTCATTCATCCCCGCTCTGTTAACTTTTGCTCACTTTTCCCCACTCCCTTGCCCGAAACACTCAGAACAGGTTACAACGGACGTTGTCGTCGGGTCAATGCCTTTGACCGTTAACTCTGACGAGTGGGGCCGCGTAGGACCGAGTACACCTTTGACCGTCACCCGTATAGTTGTTTCGTATGCTGACCATACAGGTATTCGTATACGTGGGCGCATGCAACTGACTGCGGTCGTGGGGTAGCACGTGTCCATGGGACATGCCCGAAACGTCCCATCGTATAAATGAGGGGGAACCACCTCACGGCGCATCGCCCCTACCATTTCCCCCAGGGTTTTCCCCCAAATCCACTCGCTGCCGCATCGTCTTTCTCTCCCCCACCGGCGTCATCTCGCTCTCCTCAACTGCCCCCACCGCACCGTCTCGCTCTCCCACACCGCATCCTCTTCCTCACCTTCATCGCCTCCATCTACCCGGAGATGGCCGAAGCTTGTGGAGACGCCGGCGCAGCGGCCGGAGATGTGGTCGAGCTGCAGGGCACGGTGACCGCGGATGTCGGCGGCGTCCACGGCGGTGCGGGGAAAATCACAATCGCTATGGATGTGGAGAAGGAGGTGGTGAGTTCCGCCTCAGCGTTGCAGAAGGTGACGGCGTCGAGCGGCGCAGTTCATCCCGATACCCCCGATGCGTAGCCTGGCGAGGAGCATGAGGTATTTGCACTTGCTTTGCTTTAGGATATTAGCTTGTAGAGTTAGTTGGATTGGTTAGATTGTGGATTCAGATGGTTAGAGTAGTTGGTTTGACGGATGGGCCAGGGTTTTCTGTATTGGGGGGATGGGGGTTTTTTGTACTAGGGTTTGTTGGATAAATTCATTACAAAAATGCTAGATAGATCTGTTTATTAGATGTGCTTCAATGCTACACGGATGTATGCTTATTAGATTTGTTTTTAATGCTCACAGATTGGGGTTTTATTGCTACAGACATGTATGCTTATTAGATTGGGTCCCTATTAGATTTGTTTTTGAATGCTACTCAGATTGGGGTTTTGAATGTCATATGCCCAAATGGAATCAATTGATTAAGAAGTTATTTGATTCATTAGTATATAAATTTGTCCACAATATGTAGTTATATTAACTCTGTAGTTCAATGTGTGTGCATGACCAATGATCAATGTGTTATTTGAATGTCATATTGGGGTTTTGAATGTCAAATGTAGTTATATTAGATTTGTTTTTGAATGCTACTCAGGTTGGGGTTTTGAATGTCATATTGGGAGTATATTAGCCATATGATCAATGGGTCATGTGTGCATATCTAAATTTTCAATTGGATACTAGTGATGGATGTAATTGTATATTCACGGGGATGATGGTTGGGGGGGGGAGAGGAAGCTGGCCAACTATGACCTGTACGAGGCAGAGTTTAGTGACGACGAAGAATATGAGGTAAGCCTATCCCTTGTTCATTTAGTTCGTTTGACATGGTGTATATGAATCTATAATGTATTAATGCAATTCATTCATGTGTGCAGTATGATTCTGGAGATGATGTGTACAAGGGCAACGTCGCATCCTTCACAGCCAAGTAGGTGGAGAAGATCAAGGCCAAGGGAGTTGCTTCCTTCTACAACCGCAAGATCAAGAAGTGGCACTGCCCCTATAGCACCAAGAAGCCAAATCCAAAGGATGGCCGCTTCGATCACCTTCTGTCTCATGCAGAGGATGTGGCGATCCGCGGGGAGGACTACATGATCAGGGGGTAGCATGCTGCGCTCGCGAAGGCCCTCACTCCGGCGTGATGTGATGATGTGATGCTGTGATGAACTGAATCTTTATCTTTTGGGTTACTTTGGATCCGGTTACTTTTGGTAAACTGAATGTGGCTGTTTATGGTGTGAACTGAACCTATGGTGATGCTAGTAATGTATTATTCTATCTATATTTGCCTGTCATTATATTTGCCTGTGGTGTATGGTTAGTTCTGTTTAGATGTTGTGAACTATGAGTTTAGGTGCTGCAATGATCACACATGTTGTTTCAGTGTTGCTTCACTGATCAGACATGTTGTTTCAGTGTTGCTTCACTGATGACACATGTTATTGGTCTCATGTTTATTAATCAAATCAAATGCATGCTTTTTCCCACCAGCATGTTTCATTATCCGATGTTTTGAACTGACATTCGACAGGACAATATAAATTCAAGAAAATGCAAAAAAAAAACCTTGGCAAACTATCTATATTTGTGTAGGAGATCATGTGTGCAAAATTTGAGGTGATTTAGAGGAGGTCAAAGAAATTTGAATTTGAGAAATGTGCTCCAATGCAAAACCCCGATGGTTCTTTCTGTGTTTGCCGGTGGTTGTTCCCCCTCAGTAGACGTATGTTCCGATGATGAGTTCGATGACACCAATGAAGAGCTATATCATCTTCAGAAGTGCCAGGCAAGCAAAACCCCCTTGTTCATTCCGATACAATCCCACTCTCTCGCTCCTGCTCTCTTTTATTG
This sequence comes from Triticum aestivum, assembly GCF_018294505.1. Lineage (NCBI taxonomy): Eukaryota > Viridiplantae > Streptophyta > Magnoliopsida > Poales > Poaceae > Triticum > Triticum aestivum. The sequence goes on from NC_057799.1 coordinate 353,822,490, forward strand.
CATTAGGACAACATCGATTCAACTGTTACATGCTGCGGTAGCTGAACCCCTTTTCCTCTGCATGACCTGTCATTGCCACAGTAAATAGATGAAACCCACTAGCATGAGTAGGAGTTGTTTGAGCCCTGATGTGCCTACTCATTCATGCTTGTTTGTCATGCCTGCTACTGCTTAGAGTTGAGTCAGGTCTGATTCATCGGGAATGAATTGGAATGGTGATGAACATGTCCTACTAGGTGTGA